>NC_136513.1:75190892-75418392 GCF_053919585.1 Euprymna scolopes | reverse complement strand
AATCGTAAGTACGTAGTTTTTTTCTACTGAATACAAATTCAGATCACGTTTCGATATTGATGCAATACGTTATAAGCGATCCAAATAACATTCACTTTCATGCATTGCGAAAGTCTTAAAAGCTTGTATGCTTTTCAATAAGTTAGAAAACATGAAATATTCCTTTCGATGAAATAAACAAAGTAAATTAAGTTTATTTAGTGGCATTGTATCATGAAGAATCCTCGACTATATATAAAAAATACCAATGTGTATATATTTGACTATAAATAAACTAGATACTTACCTGTCCCAAGACGGGTAAGATCAATTCCGTGAATAGAAGATTTTTGCATTACTGTTATATGCCTTTACGGTCGTTAATAGCGGAGAGCGGACAGAGATAGGTTCACGTGTACGATCGGTACCCCCTGTATACTTTTTAAAAATTTCATCTTTGTTTTCTAATTTTTCAGCGGATTATTATCGAATAGACACTGATCTACCAGATTATAAAAAAAATGAAAACATATCTAATATTTAAGTATCTGTAACAGCGCTCGGTTTCTAACGTAACGTTCTAGTAAATCGAGCACCGATTTTAGAAACACTTACGATCACCCTCTTATGAATATCATAATTAACATATAAGGCTACTAAGTTTTATGTTTAGAATCCTTATTCAAACTTATTCAAGATCTATTACATGATTTTTATTCTAGACAACGTCTAAAATTTTAGATCGTCTAAAGATAAGTGAAATTCAGAAAATCTTGCTGCATCCACAGCCATTACTGCATTCCATAGTTGTTGTCGTCTCAGACGTCGGTGAGACGACAACAACTATCGAAGGCAGTAATTGCTGAGGATGCAGTTAGGGGATTTGGAGTTCCTATCCCGTCGCGGTTGCCGCCTGATGAACGCCAGAGGAATAGCTGGATGAAACGTCGTGAAACAACGAAAAAAGATGAGGATAATAGCTTGCAATAAATAAATTATCTGAATTGTTACTATAGAGTTTACCGCCTTTGTCCTTAAAAAAAAGAAAGAAAACGGAATCGAACACAATAAATCCCACATTACGGTTCCCTACACCAGCCAGCTATATTCCAAAATCAATAAGCATCAGTTAAATAGTCTAGGAGTTCATTCTTTTACATATACACATACCTAATAATATATTTACTATATTGTCACGTAAAAGTTACTGAGTAAAACACTTTCTTTTTCTAATCCTTGGACGAAACAATTTCAAGTGGTGAGAGAAAGAGAGAAAGAAAATAGCAAGTAAGACAACCTCCTCAAACTTACTCCGCCACCTAAAATGAATTGGGAAAGACATCCAGTATTCCATCATAAAATATCAACGGCGGGTGTGTCTGTTCATCTCTGGTTCATTAGGAATCCAAGTGGAAAATGAAAACAACAAACTACTTTGGTACACGGAAGTACAAACAGACATCTCCATCAAGCAAGGACACCGGACATAATAATTGCAAAATTGTAGATTTTAGCATCCCAGCACACCGCGGAGTGAAGATCAAACAGACAGGAACTACAAACAAATATGTGGAACTTGTCACAACACTGAATGGAGTATACCGCCACACAAAGGAAGCCATTACACGCCTTTTTCATTGCTTTGCTATTATTTCGCTTTCAGCAACGTGTTGAAACATTTTAGATTATTTTCGAAGAGCATTGATATAATACTAATAATATTGATATAATAGCAATACCAAAGAACTTGGGGAAAAAGACGCAGAAATCTGAATCAAACGGGAAACTGAGACTATACAGATGACGGTAATGCTGAAGACAGCTGAAATTTAAAGGAAAACCCTAGACTGCGTAAACTAATCCGCATAAGATATAAACGCTAACCAGCCATATGCAAACTGCTAAAAATTAAAAATAAAAAAATATAGAACACCACATAAGACAAAATCGTAAAATTGAAACTAAATTATAAAAATGTCGTGTTAGCATCGACTGACGCCATAACAAATACTTGTAAGAGTAAGGGATTGTAAAAACACCGGAGAGAGTAAGTGCAAAGAGGACTAGGACGTTCTAAAGGCTTGTAGATACTCAAATTCCAGTGAAAGACAATGGTCGCCGCTAGCAAGAAGTTACTCCTAAACGGCTGTTACGATAACGCAAATTCGGTTGGAAAGGTTATCAAAAGAGGTGAAGTTTTTTGGGGGTTTTTTTTACACAGTAGTCACCACTTATCAAGACCCGGAAGCCACTCAGGGATAAGGGTTATTGCAAGTACATTACGTTAGTGTGGAGATTTGATGAAGTTTTTACTTAAGGGGGCGGTTCATTAGGAATTTCTTAACGTTGGACTTGAACACAACCAAGTTGTAGTCAGGTGGGAAGCAGGCAGACGGAACAGAGTTCCACAGGCGTGCAGTTCTAAGAAAGAAGCTTTGTTCATGGAATCCACGTTTTGATTTAGACACAGATAAAGAGTGGGGAAATCTTTCACGGTGGATTCAGCTAGACGGGTGTTTTTCGTGAAAGTTTGGCGAGGGGGGACAAGAGATTGGAGTTCAGACGAGCACCTGCCATAGAAATAGCGATAAAACAAGGATAGGCTCGCAACGTCTCTCCTGTGGGAGAGAGGTTGCAGGGTAGAGAAAAGGGAATCCCCCACTCAGCCACGAAGTCTATTTTGTACTCTGTCAAGGCAGGATAGGCTGTTTTTAGAAGCTCCTGCCCAGATATGGCAACAGTATTCCATCCTTGGACGTACTTGCCTTTTATATAGATAGAGAATTACATCAGTAGTTATATATCTTTATCCAGAGAACAGCACTGATTGTTGTCAGAGAGTAATATCTGATGAGAGCTTGCATGAGAAGTGTTAGTGAGTACAAACAATAATATATATATATATATATATATGTGTGTGTGTGTGTGTGTGTGTGTGTGTGTAAAATTAAATCATTCGTGTATTCTATCATTTTATAAGAATATTTTCGTAATATATCTTGCTGAATAGCGAGTGTGAACAATGGCAACGCAAAACTTTATTCCGCTATGTTTTTACAGAAGACCTATATATTAATAGCTTTATATTTTTAACATATGCACGTACGTAGGTTACGGTTTCCAGATAATAAGATCGGATCGGGAGAATAGAAGGTGATAACATACTACGAGCATTAAACCAGTATATTGATACGCTAAATTTATGTCCGTAGTGTGTTATCACTAGGGGCCTGACAAGAGAATATTCTTATCCTTGTTTTGACTCTCTGGTATATATCCGACACAGTTAGACACAGTTAACAAATCGAGAACCACATCACTCTGTCTAAAAACATAAAAGATATTTACTGTTATATACCCGAGAGTCAAAATAATGAACATCCCTAATTATCACCTTCTATCATCCTGTTTAATAAATAGGATCTCCCGATCAGCGAAGACGCAATGCAAAATAAATAAATAAAGTGTTGTAGCATTTTGGACGAACGTGAAACTAAAATATAGATTCTTAGTCTTCTGGCTAAGATTATTATCTGTTCTGTCTAAAAGTGATATAATGATATCGTGAGGTTTCCGTTCGCGCCGGGGTCCATACATTGGAAATATGTCACAGACTGCTATAAAGATATTGGAGATAACCCGTAATAACCAGATATACTCTGACATTACATTAACCAGATAACTTAGATAAATAATTTTGCAGTTTTAACAAAAGGGCTACTAAAATATCGTGGGGTCTGCATTCACGCTGAACATCCACAGAATTTGTAGCAGCAAATATTACATATTAAAGATGCGGCTGTGGAATTCCTACAGGTCCAGCTAGTATAAAGTAATAGAGGACTACTTTACAGAGATGTGTAAGTTTTTAAAAGATCATACGAAAAATGTATTTTATATGCGTTCGTCCAATCTTTTTGAAACATGATATTGCTAACACACACGTGACAGCTCGACATATGTGTAAAACACGTCAGAGTTCATCCATTTCTTCAAAATCAAATTATTGTATTTTTGGCATTGGTTTACCCGATATTTTTTCTAGTTAGAACTCTTTAGCAAAGACAGTGGTTACTTACGCTAGGTGCCACGTGAATGTACCTATTTACTTGCTTCCCCACTAGGGCAGAGTTACATACAAGGTCAGTTTTTAATGTGGGAAAAATCAAGTTCCCCATAAAGGGGCACTATGGATACGAACAAAAATTAAAATTGCCTTTATATAGAAGGATGTATCCTCTACTGATCGAGGTCAGAAAAGGTTAAGTGTAATATTAGAACAAATACTACACTTTGCTCTTAGAAAAAGGTCAAAGAGGTACCACGCGAATGTTGCCAACGTCCGAAGTAAAACTAATTTTGTGGAAAGAACGGGATTCGAAGTTGGAACACCCAGATCGTCACTACCTGTCGTTAACAACTTAAGCACTGTCACCTTCCACATTGAAGTTAATATATGTGTGTTACATAAAACCCATTACTTATAAAGTTTTGGTAACAAATTATCAGTTAAAACAATGAAAATAATACGTTCTCTGTGTTGCATATATTCTCCTTCCAGTCGTCGCCAATTTTCTGAAACAGATGTGGAATCCATACTATGCAGTCACAAACACAACAGGCAGAGCCAGGACTGGTTAACTAAGACGTTTCAACTATCTGTAATCTTGATCAGTAACTGGTTAACTAAGACGTTTCAACTATCTGTAATCTTGATCAGTAACGCGAAAAGCATCGTCGAGTTCAATGTCATAGGGAACCAGCCTAAACTTAAATTTTGTGTATCAACTTATTAAATTGGAAACCATGTTTAGTTTCAGAACAGTTCCGATGGCAATACAAGTCCTGTAGATGATGAGTTCTCAGGTTCCTGACTTTATATTTTTTAGCCAAAGAGCAAAATATTCTTCTTGGGTTGACACAAAAAAAACATATACCAGGTTGCTAAAAAAGGTTTAATTTCTATGGAGCAATTTTGGTTTCTGATTGGTTGGTTGCAGGACGTGAATTAATTTGATTCGTCAGTTCCTAGCAGCAGCGTTTATAAATAGAATCTCTCAACTGTGAGGGACCATATCCCCATTACTCGTGAAGGGGGATGTGTGTCCCAGCGGCTTCGGCTGAAGGGGGACTGGGTAGAGTACTCGGCAAGGATCTGTTCTTGACACTCAGCCCGACAGGTGCGGGGCCAGAAACTGGCCCTGTACCTGTCGGACTGAGGTACACTGCTTGCGTATCATCCAGGAGACCCACTTTCACAGACCTTGCCACTCAGCTTTCGGGTGGGGCAAGTTTATACCTTGTTGCCAAAGGTGCCCCAACCGGGAAATGCCGATGGGGATGCCCAGGCAATTTTGTTGCGGCAAGAATGCCCATCCTTTAGGGGAGCTTGCCTGTTCTCCAACTTTCTTGACCTTGTGTCACACATTGCTCTGGTGGCGAGCAATCAAATGTCTGCCCCCCCATTATTCGTAATGGGGATGGTCTGCTAGTCGCTTCGGCTGCAGGGAGGCTGGGTAGAATACTCGTCTAGGATCCGTTCTTGAGACTCAGCCCGACAGGTGCGGGGCCGGAAACCGCATTGGTTATCACCCAGGAGGTCCACCTTCCTAGGCCTTGCCACCTAGCTTTCGGATGGGGCAAGTTTATTGCGTGTCGCCTGAGTCGCCCCTACAGCCGAATACCGATTGGGGGGGGGGGGTCCAGGCAATTTTTGTTGAGCCAAGAGTACATCTCTTTTAGGGAAGCTTGCCTATTTTCCATTTTCTGACCTTGTGTCACATATTGGTTAGGTGGGCACAAAACAAATATCTACCCCCATTATAGACCAAAAATACTGCAATGTAACTACAACATTAAACAAGAACGGGTAACCTATATATGCATGTATACTGACTCAACATATTTTTGTATTCTTGCTTGTGTAATTCCTTTCAACCCATATTCACTGTGTTGATGAAATTACGTAAATATTTTTCTGTAAATATTGCCTCAGACAATGCACGGAGCCACTTGATGTAAGTAACCAAAAAGACAACTTCAATATAAAAAGGAACTAGCCAATGATGAGTTATATATACACACATATATATATATATATATATATATATATATATATAACTATTTCATTTACTCACATAAAATCAATATACGAAAGTATAGATTTATGCGTAAACTTTAAGTATTTACTTCAAAAGTGCTCAATACGTAGGTAGAGCTAGTTAGTAATTTATAAAATATATATGGCGATTAAGCTACACTGAATATTCGGCGTTTCATCCACTCTAGGATTCCTCAGGCTTATGCGCATATATAAATTATATATATAAGCATAAGCCTGAGGAATCCTAGAGTGGATGAAACGCCGAATATTCAGTGTAGCTTAATCGCCATATATATTTTATAAATTACTATATATATATATATATATATATATATATATATATATATATATATATAGAGAGAGAGAGAGAGAGAGAGAGAGAGAGAGATGTAGATAGATAGGTAGATTGTAACCCAGTAAACAGCAAGTTTTCCAGAAACATCGTTTGCTGAATATGAGCACTAAAACAGGACTAATATGAGAACTAAAGAATTTACAGAAAATCATCCAAATAACTTACATCTATTATATAAAGGATAGTTATTTTGGCATGCGTGTTTGTGTGTCCAGCTAAAAGCAATAAACTACACAACAAACCCACAAAACGTGTTATATTCCCGATAAGCGTTACATTGAATGTATACTATTTAAAATTTAGAAAAAATATTCATTCTCTGGAGGTCAACTTGGCCAAATTTTTGTCATGGGTTGTATTTTTTAGAGTTATTATGTGTTATTTTTCAAAGAAAATGCTGACTTAGTCCTCAAGAAATCTATTATATAAAACGAGTTGCCAGTGTGTATGTGTGTGTATATGTACAGCTAGGGAGGATTGGGCAGGGTGAAGGGGAAAAGGGATATTAGGGAAAGCGAAGGTTACGAGACTGCTGAAATTAAAACCAATTGAAATTGGTTTGAATTGTAGAAGAAAAATTTTTATTTTAATCAAGCTATTGTATCATGTTTTTTCTTGATACCTCGTAAAGCAAGACGGATAGATAAATGTTGCATCTTTTTATATCTATACAACAAGCTGCTAGCGCATTTTTTTTGTATGACAGCGGCTAAATGTAAGTGGAAACGGAGAACAGGAAGAACTAATAAGATGTAATTAGAAATACTTTAGCAGCGAAATGATGAAAATCATTAGACTAACGATTCAAACGAGTTTTAAAAACATCTGCGAATAAACCAGACAGTCTTAAAGAATGCATGCCATAATAGAAAAGCTTAAAACTAGCAACAAAAATAGTCGTTGCTTTTTCGGCACGTTAACTTTTTATGATTTTACGTTGAAAGCTACACGTCTAGTGAGTTCATGACAATAATGTGAATGGTCCTGGGAGCAGCCATAATCAAATGAACAAGAATAAAATAAAAACCAGGTATTAAGAACCTGAAAACTTTTAGAAACGAAATTAGATAGAAACAATCTAATTAATTAAATAAACACAGTCTTAATAATAATAATTATTATAAACAGTTCATATGGCATTGGAGCCAAGATCACAGTGTAATATCTGTTTTCATGCTACATTTAATCTTTTCTGCCCTCGTTCAGTAGGGGAAAAATACGTTATGACTGAGACAATTTTTATTTGTATTTCTATCCAGAGTGCCCTTTATAGGAGCTGAATTTTCTCCACATTAAAACCCGACCTTGTCCAAGTCTGCCCTCGTGGAGAAGCAAGTAAATAGGAACAGAATAAAAGAACCTGCGAAAAAAAAAAACTTGAAAAACTAATGAACATATACAATGCACTACACCGAAAGCTGATACCAACCAACTCTACGTAAAAAGCAGAGAAAAGAAAAGGGGAGCATGTTTGTATAGGATTGCCTCGTGGATCAATTTACTTTTTAGATGTATTGAATGACAATAAAACGGTGCATTTCATAAACTCCCGATTAAAGCGTCTTACAACGTTTCTTTATAAGACTGCTGATGGTATTATAAAAAATCTGAAGACAGCCAATACCATTTGTTCTTTAGAAAGTGACGGTGTCTAAATGCTTAACTACACGGATTGACCATCTGGATGTTGTAAGTTCGAATTAAGTTTATTCCATAGAAACAATTTCGTTTAGTATGATGGTAACCTTTGCCTGATCCCTCCCGTAAGTACTCGATTTCAGTCTAAAAAGAATCTAACCAGAATTATATCAGGGAAATCAATGTTAACCACAACATCATCTGATTTGTTGTATATATATATATATATATATATATATATATATATATATATATATATATATAGAGAGAGAGAGAGAGAGAGAGAGAGAGGGTGGCCCCCAAAAAACAGCAGACATTCAATTGTTTTTCTGAGTATTTTACAGTCAACGGAGAAAAAAGGCCAAAGAACCTAGTGTTTTGATGTGATGTTTTGCATATAATAAACTAGTTATGACCAAAGTTTCATTTCATTCGGAGAAAACACTAAGAAACGGGGCCTAATTAGAGTGGGGGCTCATTTTATTGGGTCATCCTGTATATATATATATATATATATATATATATATATATATATATATATATATATATGGGTGTGTGTGTGTATTGCGTGCCCGGCGTTGCCCGGGTGTTTTGAGGTGTATTCTGAGCAAAACAAGAAAAGGTCAATTTTTTTAAACTTTTACCCCTATTATGATCCTTTCAAATTTATTGTTTAGGGCTCAAATGGAGTTATTAATTTAGATCCATGTCCAACGAATCTATATCTAAAATTTCACGTGTTTAGAACCAAAATTGTAGGAGGAGTTTTGTAGAGTTCTCAAAGGTCAAATCGTTGAATTTGACTCCTTAATCGCCATATTTCTGTCCGAAAACCAATCGCATAAGTTTTCCCAAATCTCAGTACCCTGTATATCAAATTTCGGAACTGTAGGCTAAAAATGGACAGAGTTATTGCGTAGGGAAATGTACACAGATACACAGACACACACACAGACACTTTCTGTTCATATATATATATATATATATATATATATATATATATATATATATATATATATATATACTAGCATGGTTGCCCGGCGTTGCCCGGGTATTTCGGGGTGTATGCTGAGCAAAAACGAAAAAACAAAATAAATGGTAATTTTTTTAAAATTTGACCCCTATTATGACCCCTTTAACATTTATTACTTTGTGCACACATCAAGTTATTCAGTTAGATCCATGTCTAAGGAACCTATATCTAAAATTTCAAGTGTTTCTACTCAAAATTGTCGGAGGAGTTTGGTAGAGTTCTCAAAGGCCAAATTGTTGAACTTTGACCACTTAAAAGCCAAATTTCTGGCCGAAAACCGATCACCTCGATGTTACCAAATCTCAGTACTCGGTATATCAAATTTCGAGTCTGGAGACTAAAAATTGACAGAGTTATTGTGTAGGGAAATGTACACAGACACACACAGAGACCCTTTCACTTTATATATATATATATATATATATATATATATATATATATATATATATATATATATATAAAGGGCTTGTAATTTGCGTTAACAAACAAATCTGAGACTGGTTATTGACTTCTCTTTTTACTTCCAATTTTTGCTCCGGTTGACAAGCAAGATATCATCTCTTCTGCTTAATGGATATTTTTCTCTCGTATAACGAGAACTCCCACCATGTATGTATATATATATATATATATATATATATATATATATATATATATAGTCATCAAAATATCGTACTGTTTCGTGGTATCACAACTCATCAGTGTGGTCAGACTAGCACCTTTTCACTAGCCAAAGACTGAGCCTAAAACCATCACGTTGATAGTCGGCGATCGCAAATGACCTGAACAAATGTCTATTTCAAACAAACATTCGTCCACCACTTTTATAGTGCTCAAACCACTTGTCTTTTTATTTAAAAACTAAGAGGGATCCTCGCATTTAGCGAGTGGGATTATTTATGACAGTGCTCGATCCAAAAAGGGGGCTTAAAATACGTGTAGTCATCGACATACAGTAGCTTGCCTTGTATCGCAACTCAGACTAGCATCTTTCCGTAGTCAAGAATTGAAATTAGAACTATCATGTTAATAGTCGGCATTTCTACTCATCGACCCATGAGAGCGCCCGCAAATGACCTGAACAAATGTCTATTTAAAACAACCGTTCGTCCACCACTTTTATAGTACCTAAGCCTTTTGTCTTTTTATTTACCAAGAACGAGCCTCGAATTTGCAGCCAATTAAGTAGCGCATGAGATTATTTACGACAGTGTTCTACCCAAAGAGTGTGGCTATATATATATATATATATATATATATATATATATATATATATATATATATGTGTGTGTGTGTGTGTGTGTGTACGTATTCATTTTTAAAAAATCAAGTACAATAAAGATCATGATTGTTTATCACAATGATCCAAGTAGATATTGTGACATTTAGCTCTATGTTTAAGACATAATGTCCAAGAATGGGCAATCAACGAGTCCCCCACTATCAAACATTCATGAGGTTGCTTGCACGGCAACCGAAAAGGCTAATCTGCTTGCCAGTCGGTTTACCTCAAACTCCACAGTGGACCCGGTACACCACTCACTCCCCGACTTTTATTTGTGGACAGATGCCAAACTAGACGATTTGAAAATCGCCCCTTCTGGTCCACATGCTTTTGAGGTGTCTAGGTTTTTTATGATACCATGCATTCAGGTGCATGTTATCATAAAAAACCTAGACACCTCAAAAGCATGTGGACCAGATCTCATCCCGGCTGTGTTGTTAAAACAATGCCCTGCTGAGCTTGCTCCAGTTCTCTCCAAACTTTACAATAAATGCCTTAAAGAATCTTGCTTTCCCGACTGCTGGAAAACCGCTTCTGTGGTACCAGTCTTCAAGAATTCTGGTGAGAGAACTGACCCACTAAATTATCGCCTTATTAGTCCCCTCCCACTTTTCCCCCCAAATATTTGAGTCCTTAGTAAATCAAGCCCTAGTCCAATACTTAACAGTTGCTAAACCCCTGACCGACAAGCAATATGGATTTAGGCGAACCCGTTCAACAGCAGATATCTTAAATGTACTCTCTGAACATATATACCGTTCACTGGACAAAGCAGGAAAGGGTAGGGCGGTAGCCCTTGATATATCTAAGGCTTTTGACAGAGTATGGCACGATGGTCTTCTGAGGAGAATTAGATCATATGGTATCACTGGAAGGATACATAATGTAATTACATCCTTCTTAAGTAAGAGAAAATCCAGGTTGTCCTCGACGGCCGTATATCTAAACAATATTATATAAATGCAGGAGTACCTCAGGGTACTCCTGCATTTATCCTTGGACCTCTGTTATTCCTAATATTCATCAATTACCTCCCTGATAAATTGTTTCGAAGATGGGTATATTTGCCGATTACACCACTCTCTATAAAAGGCATGAGGGGGGCTCAAATGAACACATATCTAACGAAATGGCAGAAACACTAGAGGATAACCTCCAATCTGTAGTGGAATGGGGACAAAAATGGATGGCCACATTCAATGCTGCCAAGACTAAGCTTGTTTCCTTCAATAACTACAAGAAACCTTATCTACCACCAATAGCAATAGCCAAGAACAGATTGCCTGAAAGTACTTCTTTTAAACTCCTCGGCCTAACGTTCACAGGAAACATGAGTTGCAACAATTACATTAAGAGTATTGCCAGGACCGCTGCGAAGAAGGTAGGTTCTCTCTACTGTGCTCGAAAGCTACTAACGCCCTAAAATATCCTGTACCTCTATAAGGCCACCATTCCCCCATATATGGAGTACTGTTGTCATATTTGGACTGGTGCATCTGCTACTAGTTTCTCGCTCCTGGACAAGGTCCAAAAGAGAGGCGCCAACCTTATAGGTCCTGAACTGTCATCTAAACTTCAGCCTCGGTCCCATCGACGAAATGTTACATCCCTCTGCCTGTTCTACAAGTACTTTAACGGCGAATGCTCTGACGAACTGCAAGCACTTGTACCCCCTCGACGTAAATGCCCCCGACAAACCCGACAAGCAGATAAGTCCCACCCTTTTACAATAGATATCCCTAGGTGTAAGAAAGCCTTTTATTCAAATAGTGTCTTCCCCAGAACTGCAAGTCTTTGGAACTCCTTTCCGGGATACTGCTTTCCTAACTGTACTGATATGCCGAAGATCAAGTGTAATGTGAACAAACATCTTGCTACTGGCCCCCCTTCATAATGTCTCCGCAAATTATGTCCCAGATAGTAGCCCCCTTCAAAGTGGCACTGTGCCTTGTTCAGGGGAAAAAATTGAATAAAAAAAGAGAGATAAAATTATGTTATTATAAATAAATTTATATATATATATATATATATATATATATATATATATATATATATATATATACATAATCACCTTTTTCTTCACCATGTTTCCTCTGCTTCACTTTTTTTGTTTTAAAGTAAGATCTTTGACTTACTTGCTGTTTCATCAAATACTTTTGCATGCAAAATCCGATCTCGCATTTTGCTAATTCCTACCCTCTGATGAGAAGGAAAGTATTTTTTCAAAACTCCGCGGATTAAGGACTATTCACTTATCTAGTGTTTCCTTTTCAGATTAAATGTTTTTAACTCATTTCAATGTGTTTTTAACATGGTTTATTAACTGTTTGCTAGTATATATATATATATATATATATATATATATATAGAGAGAGAGAGAGAGAGAGAGAGAGAGAGAGAAATATAAATTATAATAAGTTTATCAAGGTAATAAAAATGGTAAACTTAAAATATATTATAAATATTAAAGAGTTAATATTTACAAGTAAAGTACTCTCAACCAGATGTAAAAGCTCAATAAAACCGAAAAGGAAATAGAGCTTGTAATATATATATATATATATATATATATATATATATATATATATATATATATATATATATACATACATATATATATATATATATATATATACATGCGAGGGGGAGAGTGAGCCAGATACACAGAGAGAGAGAGAGAGAGAGCATTAAAGCAAGCGGAGGAGATAGAGAAGTGAGGTGTAACCATATCTTTTGGCATATCAACGTATGAGACACTACAAAAACAACTAAAAACTGAGGATAGCACCCGTCGAATTCAATTTTTATATACTGCTTTATAAAAAAAAATAACAGTTATATATTTAAGAATTTTATTTAGAAAATCCTAATAGATAAAAGTTGTAATCAGTTGTCTCCCTTTGTCGTTTTTGAGTTTTCTTCGTGAAATGGAGACACTTAAAAAACGTCCAATTTATGAGCAAGTAAAAGAAAGCAATACAGAAAAACGATTTAAACAAATCGAGACTTAGGTAAAGAGAGAGTAAGAGAAGTTGAAAGAGAGAAAATGGTGAGTTCATGATTAACGAAATGATAGATTGATAAAAGCAAACGTAATAATAAGACGCGAACCAACTATAATAGCCACACCAGACAAACGAGAGATAATGATGATAGATCAAAGATGGCCGCCAATGCCTTTGGTGCACAGCTATCGCATCTCCTTTGATTTCACTAATGACGTGACAATTCACTTTTTTATATAGTTCTGGTAACAGTAGTGTAAAAACAACGTTAGCAATTTATTCTTTGAGTTATTTCGTCTGCTATTCCCATAATGGTTATTATATGCACAACGTTTCGGTCGATGCATTATCCGACCTGCTTGAAATGCATTTTTCGAAACTTCAAAACAGAATATTCAAACTTCGAAATATTCATATCGAAATCTTTATTTAATCTACGGCAGTAGATTTTTCGTATACCGCCAGTACTGACTTTGGTACACGTAACGTGGTCCACCGTAGTCGAGGGCGATTCGACATTCTTTTTCATTTTTTTCCTTTGAACTGCAAAGGATGGTGCCACTCCACTTACCTTTGATCATCACTTCATAATTCTGAGTGTTTATCAAATAATCATCAAGTACCCTGTTCAAGTTTTTTGTATGGTTCGACCGAGAATGGAACTCGAGTGTCTCATTAGCTTCCCACTGGCACTGTAAGATGTCCATGAGTAATGTTTTAGGAGTAATGTTTTCTAAGAGTAATATTTTCTATTTGTAATGTTTTCTCAGTGCAATGTTTTCTAAGTGCAATGTTTGCAATGTATAATGTTTGCTAACAGTAATGTTTTCTTTTTTTTTTGAAAATGCTGCTGTCAAACCTGACATAGTTATATGGAATAAGTCAGATAGAGTGGCAACCTTGGTTGAGGTGAGTGTCGCTAATAATGGAGGTCTGAACAGAGCTGAAAGGGAGAAACAGACCAAATATCAAGGTCTCATGTATGATATGAAAAGAAACTGAAATACTAGGGTGATATCAATCATATCAGTTATTATAGGTGCCAAAGGGGTGCCCTTTCATTTACTTTTTTATTTTTATTTATTCGTAGATTTTTCAGGCGATTATCAGCGCTTACTGGCTTAAATTTGGAATTATAATGTCCTACTACAGTGAACACCAACTTTTCAGCCGCTCCCGTTGTTAATGCTGCCACTAGCATTTAGATGTTTTCTTTTTCAAGTTTCCACAAATTTCTATAGCGTTTGTAATAGATTACATGCTTAGATTTTACATTACCAAACTACATTTGAAAAATGTATGCACCTAACCAACAGAAAAGAGAAACATTTAACGACTTGGGCCATAATTAACAACTGACGTAGCAAAAACGTGTCTGCTCCATTAATTAACACGATATCATTTCAAATTGATCCTCGACGATTACAGTCATGAAAAATACTACCTTAAATTTCTTTTTTAATCTGAAATGTACTCGATGTTAGTCGCCGGAAAAATTGCGACATAGTTAAAAGGAAAAAAAATTAAAGGCTACGGGGATCATTGTTCAAGTTCGTTGCAGTGTTTTTAGGTTGTTTCTTTTCATCGAGACACAATGTCTCCTCCGAGATCAATGCTGGGTTATAATTAATTTTTAGTTCACTTTTTTTTTTTTAATTTTCATTATACATTACGGGCGGATGGTAACAACTGCTATTTAACAGGCCACACTGCCCTACTTTTATTTGAGGCGTTAGGTGAAAGCACAGAATAATGACAGTATGTAATAAAATCCCCATGTTAAGAATGGGATACTAACGGTGTTACTTCGGCACATTATAATCATTTTGCCTACGGGCGCCAGTCCCCGCTATTTTACTGGGTCGGTAGAGGTCTTCCACTAACAACCGTAGTTAATTGGGTGTTCTTACAGGTGGGATGGGGGGCATATTTCCACCGAGTAACATCGGTACAGGGTCCTGCTGGTATATAAAGAGAAAGGGAAAGATGGAGAAAGAGGGAGAAATAGAGAAAGAAAGAGAAATGGTAGATAATGCCATGTAAGCATATGTTTGAATACATGACAATGAAAAATAAACTTTGCGATTTTACATAACGATCAGCTCCCCTTACCTCTGGTCGCTTTGCTTATCTTCAATCTAAGTATTGATATAAATAGCCATTCTTCTTTGAGGCTGTGTATTTTTCTGTGGGTAGGGGGAGCCAGGGCTTTTTTCAGCTCTTTTTCTCGTAATCATAAATCGCCTGGCGACGCCATCTTGCTTTTGACAAAACTATTCAATCAGTGTTTTTTTTTTTGTTTCTTTTTTCACATATTGTATTCTTTCCCTCTTAAAGATGATAAAATATTAAATAAAAACCAGCAAGAATCTAATAAAAAATAAATACTTTTGAAGATACTTCCATTCATGTCTGGGAGAAGCTCCGTCTGTCGGTAAGCTTTAAACGCTTCTGTTTAGAATAGCACTTCCGGCCATTGCTAATCGTGCAGATTAGGCGGATCCATTTAAAGACTATTCAAACAATTTTTTCTCGTTTTCTTGCTCTTGGAGACTTTTAGTGTCTATTTCTCTTTCTCCTCTCTTTCTTTCCCTCTCTCTCTTTCTTTCTCTCTCGTGTACGGCACAATCACGTTGACACACCGGTTCTCGTCAGATCACCGAAGTTAAGCAACGTTGAGCCTGGCCAGTACCAGATGGGTTACCATTTGTGAAGGCTAGGCGCTGTATGTACTTTCCGCTTATCTTGGCGTTATTTCTGGACCTCCACTGGCCACTGGTATTCAACAATGTCGACGCAGGAGAGGTGTGGTTGATGATTGCGAAACTCTTGCCACAAAAATTTCATGCGCAGGCACCCTTACAGTGAGTATTCATAGTCTGTCAAGACTGAAGGATGCCATGTCTCTATCTGTATATATATATATATATATATATATATATATATATATATATATATATAATAATTCTGCAAATTCCAAAGATCAAATTGTCTCAGTTAATCATTTATTATATTTCAAAAGATATCCATTACAATAGTGTTTCGTATTGCGAATAA
Organism: Euprymna scolopes; assembly: GCF_053919585.1. Classification (NCBI taxonomy): domain Eukaryota; kingdom Metazoa; phylum Mollusca; class Cephalopoda; order Sepiida; family Sepiolidae; genus Euprymna; species Euprymna scolopes. Next base: position 75,401,937 of record NC_136513.1, on the reverse strand, counting down.
CAAGTCTGCAAAATTATGTTATGGCTGCATATTTAGTCACGTGCTTATCAGATGTTTACCTTTTAAACTTATGTAAACAGCATTTTGGACAACTTACATGGCTCATGTTAACGACACGTTCTGCCTTACTTTCTCGTTTCGAAATAAGAAGTAACGGCAGAGCGTGTCGATAACATAAGAAATTGTAAGTTGTTAAAAATGGTGTGTTTATGAGTTTTTTTTAGGTAAACATTCGATGAGTACGTGACTAAATATGCAGCAATGACGTAATTTTGCAAACTTGTTGTTCGCAATACGAAACACTATTGTAAAAGATACATTTTGAAAAGTAATAAATGACCAACTGAGAAAACTTGATTTTTGGAACTTGATATTTGGAACTTATATATCCTCTGGAAGCTAAATAAAAAGGCATTAATCGAGTTTGAACTTTTTCTAAAATTTACAAAATCTATGTATATTTTTTTTCGTTATAGAATTATCCGTACAACTAAATTATTTCTCCTTTCTCTCTCGTGTACGGCACTTTCTAATTTCTTCTCTTTATAATTTTTCTCTTTGCTCTACTTATTTTTTAATCACAGTTCCCGTTTTTTTTTTAAACAAAACAAAAACAAAAATGGTTGTAAATTTTCTCAATTATTTTGCTCGGACGCTAAATCTCGACTATCTGTTTTCATTTTATAAAGCCCTTTTGGGTTGAAATAAATTTATACTAGGATAGAGTTCAGTTAGTTCTGTTTGTCTTTTAATTTTATCTACAGGGTGGTCAAAATGTCAGGTAACATTTTAAAGAAAAACGATATTAGCAATACACGTATATTTAAGTACCATACATTGAAATATAAAATGAAACAAACATGAAATATGTTTATTTTGTTAATTGCCGTCCATTTCTCTCTATCAATCGCTGGAAGCGATTAACCACTGATTGTGTAACACGTGTAATCATGTCAGCTGATATCCGCGCAATCTCCTCTTCAATAAATAACTTTAAAGACGCTATTGTATCAGGCTTCTTGCCATAAACGCTATCCTTTACATAGCCCGAAAGCCAGAAATCAGGAGGGGTAAGATCCGAAGATCTGGCTGACCATTCAACTGGGCCACGGCGACCAATCCATCGTTGTGGAAAAATTTCATCCAAGAAATAATATTAAACGAATAGAGATTATAATGGATCATATTGTTTTTTCTACCTTTAACATATTACCTGACTTTTTGACCACCCTGTATGCTCTTCTACATATTGAGCACTCCTACTAAGGGGTTCCTTGCCCCATCCGTCACGGTTTACTTCTTCATCTATATATCTATCTATCTATTTATCTACATATCTAAATATATCTATCTTCTATTTCTCTTCCTTCTACATTTTCTTAATTCTGTGTGTTGTATATTGGTTTATATTGGAGGAGATGATATATTAAAACGTGTCATGTTTTATCTAGTGGATGTAAGATATTATTCTTTTAACAGACAGATAATAAACGCATAAATCGTATGTATGTTGTTTAGCTAGGAGGACATGATATTGACGTGTAAACCGAGTCATGTTTTTCTCCTATTTCTTGTTTTTCTCCTATTTCTCTTTTTCCAACTCTCACACTTTTTTCCTTTCTTTCTCCCTCCTCTCTCTGATCTTCCGCCTGCTTTCTTCTCCTGCTCTCTCTTTCCCATTTACTTTGTCTTTCCCGACTTACTTTATTTTCCATTTTTTCTTTTTAACATTACCTCCTCTTTCCCTCCGCCCATTTCTTACTAACTCTATATCTCATTCTCCTTTATACTCTCTCTATTTATCCCTTTGTTCTCTCTCTCTCTCCCTCACTTTATCTTTCGCTCTATTTCATACGCTCTCTTTATTTTTTATCTCTCTCGCTTGTTCTTCTATCGACACTTTCCCTCACTGTCTATATCTCGAAATCCTCTCTCTCTCTCTCTCTCTCTCTCTCTCTCTCTCTCTCTCTTTATCTTTCGCTCTATTTCGCACGCTCTCTTTATTTTTATCTTTCTCGCTTGTTCTTCTATCGATACTTTCCCTCACTGTCTATATCTCGAAATCCCCCCTCTCTCTCTCTCTCTTTATCTTTCGCTCTATTTCGCACGCTCTCTTTATTTTTATCTCTCTCGCTTGTTCTTCTATCGACACTTTCCCTCACTCTCTATATCTCGAAATCCCCCCTCTCTCTCTCTCTCTCTCTCTCTCTCTCTTTATCTTTCGCTCTATTTCGCACGCTCTCTTTATTTTTATCTCTCTCGCTTGTTCTTCTATCGACACTTTCCCTTACTGTCTATATCTCAAAATCTTCTCTCTCTCTCTCTCTCTCTCTCTCTCTCTCCCCCCTTTCTGTGTCTGTTTCTCTCTCAATCCTTATGCGCATGCGTACGGATGAATTTAAGGCATTAAAGGCAATTTTTAGCCTTTCATCCCTGACGCCATGCACCAATAATTTTAAAGCCGATGTTTTTACCCATCAGCAATTTATGTATTGATGTTCTAATCAACGTATCGATCGATCGATTACACGCCCAATCTATCAATTTTCTCTGTTTATACAGCATATAATAGTGTGTAAGCTGAGTTGCATTATGCTACTTAAGATCTTCTGCGTATCTTTAACACGAACTACGTATTTTACTGCTTTTTTTTGTTTTAACTCTGTTCCTTGTGTATATCTCATATTCATCATGAAACGCAATTCTGAACACTAGAAGATATTATTGAAGACGGGCGCCAAAGACGATTAAAATATGGATACCCGATGTTGCTCAGGATTGAATGAGGATCTATACAATGTACTTATGTCTAGGGCTGTGACAACAGCATATTCTTTTCATTGTTTTTACTCTTGAGTATATATCCGACACAGTAAGACAGTCAATCAACCGAGAACCACATCAGTTTTATAAAAACATATAAGATATTCACGGATATATACTCAAGAGTAAAAACAATGAAAAGAATATGCTGTTGTCACAACCCTACCCAGGACTATGTTTATGATGTCATATTATTTCTTTGATTATCTGCTTATTCCTCTTGCTTTTCTTGTTGGACGAATTTGAAATATTGGAAAAAAAATCTTTCAAATAGTGTGATTTACATCTGGTTATATTTTCATTAAATCGGATGTACATATTTAAAGCTTTAAAAGAAACGGTTCTGTCTCCATGAGTTATTAAGAGTTGAATATCTGTTATTGGTTCGTCATTCACGCGGGTTCTTGCCCTTTTGTGTCACACTGAAATTTACTAGCACAATCTCTGGATGTAATGGATGGCCATGGCATGTACAGAACGCTGAAATATCCACTTCGATTCTTTTATGTGGCGTATCTTCAACTCTGGTCGAAGTCCCAGAATAGTTGTCAGGTGTTTTTTTTCAATTGTTCCCTTTCATTTTAATTATGAATTTTCCTCGTTTAAATTTCGAGAAGCTGAATGCTCATCCATCAAATAGTTACTAAATATTAACTGATATGTACACACACTATATATATGTATATATATTTATATACACACATATATATGTATGTCTATATATATAAATATATATATATGTATATAAATATATATATATATGTATATATATAAATATATATATATATATATATATATATATATATATATATATATATACAGGGTGACCCAGAAAAAACAGAGGACATTCACTTATTTTTTCTGAGCATTTTACAGTCAACGGAGAAAAAAGGGCCAAAATCCTAGTGTTTTCATGTGATGTCTTGAATATAATAAACTAGTTATGACCAAAGTTTATTTCATTCTGATAAAACTAAGAAACCAAGCCTAATTAGAGTTGGGGCCCGTTTTTATGTCACCCTATATATATATATATATATATATATATTTATATATATATATATATATATATATATATATATAGTCTAAAAAATCTTTGAGTAAAAAAAAATATAAAATGTGTAAAGAATGCAGTTAAAATTCCCGGAATAAAACTAAATTTAACTTATCGCAGACGTACCACCTACATAATCCAACGTCTGAAAAGTTTATAATTGCAAAAAAGAATTCAATAATATAAGAATGAAAAAAAAAGTAAAAAAGAGAAAATCTTAAGTTGTTGAATAGAAACAGACTTAGAACTTGCATAAGCCAATTTCTCAAAAGTCTTAAATTATAAAAGAGAATTTAACTCTACAAGGATGAAAAAAGAAAACCTTCACAAAAATTATTTTTTTAAAGTAGAAAACGGGGATGCTCAGCTGCCTACCATGTAGCCGTTTCGGAGATTAAAAAACATAACAACGGTTAAATACATGTCTCTCAAGTGGATAACACCACTTTCCCAATAAACTAATGTAAAATAATACGGTTACTAATAATAAATAATAATTTATACTAATATATAAAAAATAAAATATTTAACAAGATTACAAGATATAATTCTGCGACATGGTAACTAGTACATAAATACCTTGAGAATAAAAAAATGCCTAGAAACTTAAGTACCTCTGTGTACCATAAATTATTACACACATACACACATGCACCTACACATACACACACATTCACACACGCGTACATATATATATATATATATATATATATATTACACATATATATATTACGCACACACACAAATATATATATATATGTATATATATTACACACACAAACACACACATATATATAATATATGTATATATTTATTATTAATAGTCAGACTTTCAAAATTTAATGCTAATATTAGTTTAATAGAAGGAGGGTTTTTTTTAACTATTACATGTTATTCTTGTTTTATTCAATGTCCATTTTCATCCTAATATATTTATCGAAATCGCTCCAAGCAAGGTATGAAGTCACTTGATGTAAGAAGCTAAACACCAAACATCAATGTCAAAAAATAGCAAAGACTAAGTGTTAGATAGAGAGATTCCGACTAAGAAAATAGCAATTCTCCTTCCTTTATATGAAAAATTACCCCTGCAATGTAAAGATTAAAATGACAAAATAAAATTTAAAAAAAAGGTGTCTTAATATAAATGATGTAATACTATTAGATAGATTTATTAATGTGCTATTTCACGTTCTAGACAAATGTTTTTGTATTTGTGTGTGCTTCTTGTTATTTATTAAGGAACCGCCTCGATTTTTAACAAGTTGCGATCTATTTATTATTCAATTAAAATCAATTACTGAGATGATTTTTAACAAGTTGCGATCTATTTACTATTCAATTAAAATCAATTACTAAGATGATTTTTAACAAGTTGCGATCTATTTATCATTCAATTAAAATCAATTACTGAGATGACTTTTAACAAGTTGCGATCTATTTATTATTCAATTAAAATCAATTACTGAGATGATTTTTAACAAGTTGCGATCTATTTATTATTCAATTAAAATCAATTACTGGGATGAGTATTATTTTATTAATTTATTTATTGTGGACTATTATCCTCATCTTTCTTATTTGTTGTTTCACGACGTTTCGGCCAACTATTCCTCTGGCCTCGTCAGGTGCTAACCGCGACGGGATAGGAAACTTCGTGGCCCGTGGTGCAGTGGATAGAGACGTTGAGTCTTTACGGTTCCAGGTGAGAATTGTTTGAAGATAGCCGTTTCAATCCTACCCAAATGCTGCCAGAGGCTTACTTGGCCAAAACGTGGTGACACAACAACTATGGAAGGCGGTAATTGCTAAGGGTGCAGTTAGGAAATTTGGAGTTCCTATCCCGTCGCGGTTACGATCTGACGAAGGCCAGGGGAATAGTTGGGCGAAACGTCGTGAAACAACAACTAAAAGATGAGGGTAATAGTCCGTAATAAATAAAGTTGCGATCTGTTTCGAAATAACAAGTGAAAAGCGAAACTGATTATTTCTTTTTTCTCCTTTCTTGACGTTCACATTTAAAAAAGATGAAAAAATACGAAAGAAATTTTGTTTGAAGGCTATATCAATTCGGTTAGTAAGAAACACCGTAGTTACGAATTAGTACACAAAGGAATAATGAAATTTATTAGAAAGAATACACACAATGCTTCGAGCAAACTACATCTTTCTCATGAAAATATGTGTATGAAAATAACCAAATACTTTGTCATTTATTCATGTAGATACTATAACAATAAATGAGAAAGATTACAAAGTCACAACAAAGTTATGAATAAAATATTCGGCGATAGAGAACCATAAAAGCCAAATAAATTACCTCGGGATATACATTCTTACAAATAAAATAAAATACGTATTATATACGTTTGAAACCAAACCAATGCATTATTACAAAATTACTGCAATCGACTTCTATAAGTGCATAGTGGATGTTCCAGTTCTTGTTCTACATATTATATTCCACCTGAATGGATCAAAAGGAATTGACAATTTCATTGTCATGATGACTTAAAGTATACATCTATAACCTGACAGCTTTATCTTTCTCTTGCAGATATGTGTAATGTCTAAGAAAACAACTCCTTTCATGAATGTGCGCTTTAAGCAGAGATGAGTCAATGGCTTCTTCCCTGAAAACAAATTTGATCCGATAGTCATCTGTGCCTGTTGAACATTTACAAAGCTGAGGTTGTTGATGTCAGGACAGTCAGAAAATGATTTCGTCGATTTAAGAGTGACGACATGAGTAACAAAGCGCGCTCCATGCGTTAATGCACATACACTGATATTCGCTGGCACAAGTGCATTGAAATTGTAAGAAACTATGTAGAAAAATAAATTTTGGCGCACAAAATATGCTTTGTTCTTGATAGTTCCACTCCAACCTTCGTAGTACTTTTTTTTTTTGTAATTTAAAGGATGAGATGCATTCTGTCTTCGAACGACACCTTTAGACAAAGACACACACATATACATATATATATTTATATACTATAATAATGATTGTACTTATAATTATATTTACTATAATAATTAATTACATACCTACGGACACTAGTGTGTCATCATTTCGGGAATCTTCAGTGCAGAGTTTCACGATTTACACCAGTCGATAGATTCGAACCCGGCGACACAAGCCATCTCTGGCTTGATTAGCTAGATCCGTACTCATTCGGCTACAATTAACCGCGTGAAATAATGGTGTAATTTAAATATTAAAAAAAAATTTACATTTTATATATATATATATATATATATATATATATATATATATATATATATATATATTCAAAATATATTTATATATATATAAATATATATATATATGGTGTGGAAAATATACATATATATCGAATATATATATATATATATATATATATATATATATATATATATATATATATATATATATATATATATATATATATAAGTGAAATTTTCTCGGAGTGTGTCTGTGTGTGTACACTTCCCTACCAACTACTCTGTCAGTTTTCACTCTACTGAATCGTGATTAAGCATAAGGGTAGTAGGATTTGGGGAAATCTTCTTAATTGGTTTTCGGACAGAAATTTGGCTGTTAAGGGTGAAAGTTCAACGATTTCTCCTTTGAAAACTCTCTCCATTTCCTTCGCCAATTTTGGTTATAAACCCTTGCAATTTTAGACGTAGGTTATTTGGACATAGATCAAGCGAAATTTTAGACGTAGGTTAGTTGGACATAGATCAAGCTTCTAAATCTGATTTTAACTTAAAACAATAAATCTGTTAGGGCAAAATTGGGGTAAAAGTTTTTAAAAAATGTGACCAACTAAAATTGTGATCTACCAAACTACTCAGCTAATGTGTGATCTAAATATTTAAAATTTTATATAAAGTGTATTCAGATATAGAGCAAGATTTTTAATCAGGTGTTGGACAAAAATTTGGCTGCCAAGGGGTCAAAGTTCAAAAGGTTTGACTTTTGCAGTCTTTAGCAAACTATAAAGTCAATGTTTGTTCTAAGCTTTTGAAATTTTACAGAAAGGGTATTCAGACATACAGCTAGCTTTTTAACTAGTTTTGGGGCGTAACTTTGGCTTCCAAAAGGCCAAACTTAAAGGGGTTGACTTTTGCAGACTCAACTAAACTCTCCCGATCATTTTGAGTGCAAACACTTGAATTTTTTAATGTAGGTTACCTGAACATGAGTCAAATTATATATATATATATATATATATATATGTGTGTGTGTGTGTGTGTGTGTGTGTGTGTGTGTGTGTGTGTGTGTGTGTGTGTGTGTAAAGAAGTCAACCATAGCGTAAATTCAGTCGACTAAAATAAGAGGGAAAACGGGATGAGGAAAAAAATGGCGGAAGTTACATGTAACAAATGTACAATTCAGTAAAATAAATAAGTCGATTAAAAACAAGATCGTTAAAATACACCCCAAGCGTTTTTCGTTAAGACTAACTTTTCAAGGGTATAAGTCTGAAAATTATTTTTTAGAATATTTGGTAGTGGAATGGAGTAAGAGCGGAGAGGAGGTTAAACAAAAAACAAAAAGAAAGAAAAAAAACTGTGGCTACCCAAATAATTTTCAGACTTATACTCTTGAAAAGTTAGTCTGAACGAAAAGCGCTGTGGGTGTATTTTAACGATCTTGTTTTTAATCGACTTATTTATTTTACTGAATTGTACATTTGTAACATGTAACTTCCGCCATTTTTTTTTCCTCATCCCGTTTTCCATCTTATTTTAGTCGACTGAATTTCCGCTATGGTTCATTTCTTTACAATTATTCTAAAATTTTGCCAATCGAATAAAGATATATATATATATATATATATATATATATATATATATATATATATATATATACATATGCACGTAAAGTTATTGACAGTACATTGAAAAATGCGGGCTTAATTGCTAGTATATATATATATATATATATATATATATATATATATATATATATATATATATATATGAACAGACCAAACCTACAGCGATATACATTCACATTAGACTTTCTACATAAAATAAACTCGTATTTACTCAGACATATACCAGCGATCACCTTTCGCATTGTTTTCTGCAGTTCTAAACATGCAGCCTCAAAATTGTGTAAATAAACATGTATCACTTTTCAGAGTTCTTATTAACTAGCTATCGTGATGTTTCTAAGTTTTATGCATTCCCTAATTAGCTCAGTAGACTCTGTCTTTATATAACGGTTTTGCCAATGTAGATAAAAGAAAATGCTGAATTCACAAGCAGACTTTGTTTTACATTAAAGTAATCATATATATATATATATATATATATATATATATATATATATATATATATATATTTCGAAAATATATATTGTAATAAGGCTATACAGTAAGTATTGCATGATTGCCATGCATATTTTACACTAACTAGCCCTACTTACGTATCGAAAACTTTCGAAGTAAATACTGAAAATATTAACATAAAATTGTTTATATATATATATATATATATGTGTGTGTGTGTGTGTGTGTGTGTGTGTGTGTGTGCGTGTGAGCTGCTGACTGTCCACGCGACGGTTGTAGGTTCGATCCTCGGCTGGGGAACATTGTACGTCTAGCCGCACTGATGATTGTCATACAACGAAGCAGTACTGTATGTGGATAACAAATATATATATATATATATATATATATATATATATATATATATATATATATATATATACTTATTTATTTATTTATAATTCGTAATTTGTAATTTTTAAAAACAGTAATGTACGGACACGCGTGTTTCGGGGCCCTACTCCCCTTCAGCGTATTAGAATTCGAACCCTGGGTCTTATGTGTTTCAGTCCAGCGCTCTAACCCATTACGCTATGATGCTATAGACGATTTACTGCTTAGTTTTTTTTTATCGTTTATCTGTTTACGGGGTTTGTTGATGATCTTTTAAACAATATTAAGGTTAACGTCCCGGCCTCGGAGAACTGATGTTTTTTTTAGAAAGTCGCCCGGTTTTTATTTGGACGTATTTTTTTTATTTATAATTTTTAAAAACAGTAATCTACGGACAAGTCTATATATATATATATATATATATATATATATATATATATATATATATATATATATATATATATATGGCGATTAAGCTACACTAAATATTCGGCGTTTCATCCACTCTAGGATTCCTCAGGCTTATGCGCGAATTCTGTGGTTGTTTATAGTTTTTATATTGTCCTCTTCTATTGAGGATTTAGTTAGCCAATCAGCTATATGGTCCTCTTCTATTGAGGATTTAGTTAGCCAATCAGCTTTCTCTATATGTATGTATAGATAGATAGATAGATAGATAGATAGATAGATAGATAGATAGATATAGAAGCGGATAAGAAGACTATAGCAATGCAGGGAACCGGCTGTTGTATAGGCGTGACGTATGAACAAAAATTAACAAACGAAAGAAGGTCTTATTTCTTATTTTATTTAACTTCGCAGATTCATGATATTTCAAAATAATCAGAATGCAAATCAGTAAATATGAACTTACTGTAACCGTAAAAGTGGAGGTCTTAATAGAGGGTGACCAAAAGACATCGAGCCCCAACTCTAATTAGGCTTCGTTTCTTGGTGTTTTGTCCAAATGAAATGAAAGTTTGGTCATAACTAGTTTATTATATTCAAAACATCACATAAAAACAGGAGGGTCTTTAGCATTTTTTTCCTCCGTTGACTGTAAAATGCTCAGAAAAACAATTGAATGTCCTCTTTTCTTGGGAGGGGAGTCACCCTGTATTTCGATTTAAATTTTTTTTTTTCAAAAGAAAAGGAACCAAACTATGACTCTAAAAAAAAAAGGAAAAATAATTAAATATCGTAAGGCGGAAATATATGCGGGAGCGAGACAACTGTAAGGTTGAAAATGGTGTATGCATACGTCTCTATATATATTTACTATAGATATCATCGTTGCTTTTTATTTATCTATCTGTTTTTTAACCTTTTTTTTTTAATTTCTTTTGTTGATTTAAATTTTGCAAATGAAGTATTGGTTATTATTAAAAAAAATTTACCGGCGATAAATGACGTGGGAAGTCCTTTATGAAGACAGCGCTAATGTACAAGCAATAAAGTTTTATTTTTATTTGTTTTGTTTTTTTTGTTACATGGAGGCCACCATTTATCAAGGTCCGGATGCCACACGAGGATAAGGGTTATTGCGTGTACAGTAATCAATGGGATAGTATCGTAGCAATCGTTAGTGTTAGAGATTTGATAAAGTGTCTTACTTAAGGGCGCGGTTCATCAGGAATTTGTTTATGTTGGACTTGAAGACATACAAGTTGTAGTCAGGTGGGAAACAGGCAAATGGAAGAGAGTTCCACAGGCGTGCACTTCTACGAAAGAAGCTTTGCACAGGGAATCTACGCTTTGATTTAGGCACAGATAAAAAGTGGGGAAAATTTATGACAGTGGCTTCAGCCAGACGATGTTTATCATGAAAGATTGACGAGTAAGGACGAGAGATTGGAGCTCAGACCAGCACTAGCCATGGAAATAACGATAAACAAAGACAGGCTTGCAACGTCTCTTCTGTGGGAGAGAGGTTGCAGGGAAGAGAAAAGGGCATCCCCCACTAAGCCACGAAGTCTATTTTGTACTCTGTCAAGGAAGGATAGGCTGTTTTTAGCAGTTCCTGCCCAGATTAGGCAGCAGTACTCAATCGTTGAACGTACTTGGCTTTTATATAGATGGAGAATTGCATCAGTAGTGAGATTTTTGTTGTTCTGTGTGCGTCAATAAAATATGATAATCATATTTTTGTTTATTTCATAATATATTTGTTTATTAATATCTTATTAAAAATGATATATAATTGTAATAGGCTACTCAACGTTTATTGCCATGGCAACGCGTAAGAAGTTAATTTAATCAAAAAGATTGTAAAGCAGAAAGGGTTTACGCGTGGGGTTTCTTAATTAATATGATCGATTTTAATATAGACATTTATATTTATATATTTATTTATCCATTTAGTTTACTCATCTTTTTTTGTTCTCTCTTTATCGATTATTGGTTTATTATTTAGGTTCTAATTGTTTAATTTTAGCAAACCAGTGTTTATTTTATTTTAATGTATATATATTTATATATATATATATATATATATATTTAGATATCCATTTATTTATATATATATATATATATATATATATATATATATAATTTACTATAATAATTTAAATACCTACAGGCACTATATATATATATATATATATATATATATATATATATATAAATATATATATATATATATAATTTACTATAATAATTTAAATACCTACAGGTACTATATATATATATATATATATATATATATATATATATATATATAATTTACTATAATAATTTAAATACCTACAGGTACTATATATATATATATATATATATATATATATATATATATATATATATATATATATATATATATATATATAAATGCTGATTTGTATGAAACTAACAGCAGCGGAATCTGTATTATCGTGGGCTTTCATGTGATTAACAAAACCTGCCTTAGACAACAGAGCCCGATCACACACCTTACAGATCCAGAGATCTCCATGGTTGGGCGGCAAGGTTTACCATTTCCTACATGCTCTCTTAAGCTTCGCTCGGTCTATTTTGGCTGCTTCAAAGTGTTCTGCACCCCTGTATATCAGTGTCCTCCACTGCTTGCGATCATACACTAGGGACTCCCAACTGTCAACAGGAATATGAAATCTCACCAGACTCTCCTTGATGCTATCACGAAAACGTTTTTTTGGGGGCTTGTGCTTGGGTCTTTTTCCAAGAAAGTGCTCACCATAGAAAAATTGTTTTGGGAGTCGACAGTCTTCAAGCCAGATGAGATGACCCGCCCAATGTATCTGGTTCATAGTAACAATGGTAACAATACTGGTTGTTTTGGCATATGTATCAGGGACAAAGCTATACTCTTTTAAACCAAGAATGTGTCTAAGGCAGTGCTGATTGAACCTCTCGAGCAATTCTATCGGTACAAGGTCCAAGTTACAGATTTTGTTTACACGGTGGTCACCACTTACCAAGACCCGGAAGCCACTCAGAGTTAAGGGTTATTGCAAGTACATTACGTTAGTGTGGAGATTTAATGCAGTATTTACTTAAGGGGGGCCGTTCATTAGGAATTTGTTTACGTTGGACTTGAAGACATCCAGGTTGTAGTCAGGTGGGAAGCAGGTAGAAGGAACAGAGTTCCACAGGCGTGCAGTTCTAAGAAAGAAGCTTTGTTCATGGAATCTACGTTTTGATTTAGGCACAGATAAAGAGTGGGGAAAATTTTTGACAGTGGATTCAGCTAGACGGGTGTTTTTTCGTGACAGATTGGCGAAGGGGGACCAGAGATTGGAGTTTAGACGAGCGCCTGCCATGGAAATAACGATAAAACAAAGATAGGCTCGCAACGTCTCTTCTGTGGGAGAGAGGTTGCAGGGAAGAGAAAGGGGCATCCCCCACTAAGCCACGAAGTCTATTTTGTACTCCGTCAAGGCATGATAAGCTGTTTTTAGCAGCTCCTGCCCAGATATGGCAGCAGTATTTCATTACTTGGTTTTTCAGATGCGCAGAGTAGGGATGGTACTACACATGCTTGATATACTAAAATTTTAGTTGTCAGAGTTAGATCACCGTCAGACCAGACTCTATCTTGTAACCTTCCAAAAGCATCAGATACCTTGCTGATTCTCTGTCTTATTTCCGCATTAAGAGTTCCATCATTTGATAAGACACTCCCAAGGTAGACAACATTTTTTTATGACTTCAAAGCGCTTTCCACAGACAAAGACATCAGGTTCCACATACAGATCATCGGGAACAAAAGTGTACATGGCTTTAGTTTTCTTAATGCTAACTGTCAGTCCAAAGCAGGTACAAGCATTTGTAAAGAGATCCATCACTAGTTACATATCTACTGAGGAGTGTGTTACCAGGTCAGCATCATCAGCATATAACAGTTCCCTAACAAGTCCATCACTAACAAATGTTTTGGCTTGGAATCTTCTGAGGTTGAACACTTTTCCAGTCGTTCGGAATCTAATATAAACACTCATATCACAATCGTGGAAACCATACCAGACCACAGCAGTAAGATAGAGCGAAAACAATGTTGGTGCAGCTATATCACACTGCTTCACGCCATTATCAATGGGGAATTCTTCCGAAAGCCGACCATTGAAGTTGACGCGACCTTTCATACTATGATGAAGTTGCTTGAACTTGTCTGTAAAAGCAGGTGTACAGCCAAATTTTTCCAGCACTTTCCACATAGCCTCACGGTTGACTGTGTCAAATGCCTTGGTTAAGCCAACAAACACCTGGCAAAGAAGCATACGCTGTTTAATACATTTTCCAAGAGCTGTCTAGCAGAAAACACCATATCCACAGTTCCTCGCCCACCTCTAAAACCAGACTGGGATTCCGGAAGGATATTAGGACAGACATACTTTTCCAATCGGTTTAGCAAGAGCCGTGCAAATACCTTTCTAACCGCACTCAGCAGCGAGATACCTCGATAATTTCCACAATCAGACTTATGCCCTTTCCTTGTACAACATAACCAAGATGGCATCTACCCAATCTTGGGCAACCGGGTAACCCTGCCATACTGACAGTATCAAAGAGTTGACCACACAATGTACATTGACACCACCATGTATCAGCAGCTCAACAGGGATGCCATCCAGCCCAGGGGCTTTGTTCAAGTTTATCTGTTTTATGCAGTCAGCTGTTTCTACAAGAGTCGGTTCAACATGAAGTTCCGGACAAAAGGAACATTGAGGGATACTTTCTATTGCAGCAGCATCAACATCGGATGGGTTATGAAAAAGATCATGAAAGTGTTCATGCCATCGATGCATAATTTAATCTGAGGTTTTCAGCAAGTTTTTCCGTCCTTCGCCAGGAGTGGTGTAGTTGAAAAGGATTTCGGACCATAAGCCTGATGAAGCAGAGTGTAGAAGGTCTTGACATCTCTATGATCGTAGGCAGTCTGTATCTCCCTGGAGAGGTCAGACCACCATTTGTTTTTTATTTGGCGCACACAACACTGAACCTCACTCCGCACAGAAGAAAAGTCGGCAGCGAGCGCTGGCTTGTTCAGAGGTGAAGAGTTGAGGAGTTTCAAATAAGCTTTCCGCTTTCTATCAATTTGAGGCTTAATTTGATTGAAATTATCAGCAAACCAATCTCGATGTCTGGGAACCTTCAATCCAAGAACTTCAACATTTTTTTGGTAGATTGTATCTCTTACTGTCTCCCAATCACAATTTTAGAAATCCACCTGGTTGAAAGCACATTTCAAGGAACTGCGTACGACTGGATCCTTCAATTTGGAAACATCAATACGTTTGGGCACTTTGACACCATTGAAACCACGTTTTTATTTTCGAGCTGTAATTCTCATTTTAGCTCTTACCATTAAATGATCAGTACCACAGTCAGCACCACGCATTCCAAGATCACCACGTCTACACAGTATGTAATCAAACAAATGGCCATGTTTAGATTGGGGATGGAACCAGATTTCTGGTGGGAAAAAGTGTTGGTGATAACAAGATTTAGTTCACTGCAGAGATGGAGAAGCAGCATACCATTTGAATTGACTCTACCAATGCCATATGGACCCAACGGAGACAAAATCTCATTGTCTGGTCCAACCCGTGCATTGAAGTCACCAAGAACCACCAAACTCTTTGCACTTGACAAACCGGTGATAACAGATCAAAGCATATGATAAAAGGAAGTAATATCGTCTTCAGACGAAGTAAGAGTCGGCGCATAGACAGAAAGAACATTCATGTAACGACCAGCAGCAAGGGACATTCTCAATGTCATTGCACGGTCATTTATGCCTACTGGCTGTTCGATCTTGTCAATTAAGGAGTTCTTAACTGCAAAATCAACACCAGCCTCATGCCTCTCCTTTTCAGCTCTACCAGTCCAGAAGATCGTGTAGCGTGACTCACGCTCAACCAGTTGATCCTCACCTGCGAAACGTGTCTCAGAGAGTGCAGCAATGTCTATATTGCATATTTGCAATTGCTTAGTCAAAATTGCAGTCTTCCGTCCTAGTCTTTTACCATTGTCAATAAGTGTTCTCACATTCCAGCAACAGAGCTGGAGTGGGTGTCGTTTAGCATATATCTTCTGTTCCTGTTAATATGGACAGCCATCGCCAATAGGACTATTTTTTTGACAAATGTCTGAGGAAGTATCGTTACAAAGATGTTATTACAGAGATTTAGCTTTGTATGACAGCTAGTCTCACTCTTGGCTCAAAATGTTTATATCCAGCAACAAGCAAGAGCAAGATAGCCAGCAACAAATCAAACTGCAGACCAGCTTAATGTGGGTACTGGTCTTCCGCTTTATGTTTTTTTTAATCAGAGATTTGCTTCTTCTAGAGTAGTTGCCTTGGTCATGGCTTTCTGGAGCCCTTTCCACCCCAGATAAAACACATCCAACGCATGCAACATGTAAAACAAAGCAGTCATGAATCTTGGTGTTGTTTTTGTTTTTTGTTTTTTTTTAAGTTGAGAGAAGCGTTTAAAAACGGTATAATTCCTCAAGGATCATGACGACAGTGATGATGTTTACAATTCAATGAATACACACGATAATAAAAATAAAAACAAAAAGACAAAAACAAATCCAACACATGCAATACGTAAAACAAAGCAGTCATATATATATACAGAGTGAGCCAGTAGAAGATGAACATTAAAATAACATTTATTTAGAGACTACGTATACGTATAACGTATATGATAAAATAGGCAATGGAAATTAAATTGTAATTATCAACTTGTTTCTTCTTGACTTACACAGCTTTGAAGTCGTTCTCTTATGCTTCGACAAAAATTACTACATTTAGTTCACCCTTTATATGCATATATATATATATATATATATATATATATATATATATATATATATATATATATTGTATTGGTAGTAATTATTTGTTTGTTTAAAACAAAATATATAAGTGTGTCTTACTGGGTTTTCGCTGAAACATGTATGTTTATGTGTAGTCATTTGTTTGTAAACTAAATTCACTTATATATATATATATATATATATATATATATATATATATATATATATATATATATATATATATATATATATGACAAACGCAACATTTATATTTTCTGTATGAATATTCTAATCTCGATCCTCCAAAGATTATTTTTATGCTCACATTAATATTTGAGGTCATCATCTTTATTGCCTAGTCAGCATCTTCAAGACACTTCAGCGTGTCACTACGCTTTCATGTGGCGCCAAGACGTTCATAAAAAAATCTTGTTCGGAAGATAACGTTAGTTACGAGTAGAACACGTTATTATCTGTTCTTGGCTTCTTATTTAATCTGTAGTGACTCAGATTCTGTCAGCCATCTTTGCGATATGATCACAGGTACAATTCAATCGTGTTTTACCATACAATATGCATTCGCGATTTCAATCTAAAACGCGACACATAAATGCACACATATGCAAAGATGTTTTTTACATTACGCACACAGACTCCATCAAAGCATACACAAAAGTGACAAATTATCTATATATATATATATATATATATATATATACATTACTGCTTTATCTGCTTAGTTACACATGTTTTGATTACCGAATCGTATTAACTATCCAACAATTATCCCCGACCTTACAGAAATAATTATCATAATGAGGGAAAAGGGATATTAGAAAAAGCACAAAAAACTCTAATCAGAGAACAGCTGCAGTAAAATTAAAAAAGAACATTGGAAGGCGATAAAAGACAAGAGGGAGTTTAAAATATTAAACCAGACATAGATAGGAATAAAGGCAGGGGTTCAGACAGGGAGAAACGGTTAAAAAGAAGGACATTAGATGGGGAAACGTTGAAGGTAGAAGTAGAGGGACAGAGAAAAGGATAATAAATAAGAGGGAAAGGGGGGATAAGCTGTTGATATTGCTCTACAATAGTATTGAACATGCTTTGCAGGTTCTTACAGATAACCATTTATTGCTATATATATATATATATATATATATATATATATATATATATATCACTACTTAATTTACTCACATAAAATTAATATACGAAAGTATAGATTTATGCGTAAACTTTAAGTATTTACTTCAAAAGTGCTTAATATGTAGGTAGAGCTAGTTAGTAATTTATAAAATATATATGGCGATTAAGCTACACTGAATATTCGGCGTTTCATCTACTCTAGGACTCCTCCTGTTTATAGAAACGATAAACAATCAAAGAATTCACGCATAAGCCTGAGGAGTCCTGTAGCTTAATCGCCATATATATTTTATAAATTACTATATATATATATATATATATATATATATATATATATATATATATATATATATATATGGGTAATATTTTTGTTTATATCCGTTAGAAGCGCTGAGTGAAATTTGAAGAATGAATAAAAGAATATGTTTGAAGGCAAAACTGTAACGCGAATTTTTTTATAAAATAATCGAGTGTTTATTTTTTCAGAAACATATTTTGGAGTAAAACCAACTTGTCAATCTTTTTCTTTTCTTTTTGTTCTTCCCCATGATGTCGAGTGGGAGAAAGTTCGATGAAGAGTCCACGTGATGTTGTTAGCTGTGGGGTTTTTATGAAGTCGGATAGGTGACGTGTGATCGCGCGGTTTGAAAATCTGTGTAGCTTTTTTTGTTGTTTTTGGCTTCAAACGTATTCAATACGTATTTTATTTTATACATACATACATACACACACACACACACACACATATATATATAAATATATATATGTATATATATATATATATAGATAGAGAGAGAGAGAGAGATAGAGAAATAAAAAGGAACAAACCGAGTTATATGTTCATCAACGTTTCGTCTTTATTTCGAGACTTCCTCGAAATAAAGACGAAACGTTGATAAATGAACACATAACTTGGTTTGTTTCTTTTTATTTCTCTATTTTATTTGGAATACTATTGCTATTATTCTCCTCATATATATATATATATATATATATATATATATATATATATATATATATATATACGAGAGTATTCCAAAAGTAAAGCCTCATATTTTTTAACCACAAAAGTTAAAGATATTTGTAAACAGGACTGATATAAAAAATAAGCGACTTTTTGTAAAGATTATTTTCCAACATTAAAAGTAATCATGAGGACTTATACTAAGTATATATACTAAAGATTATTTTATGTGTGTGAATCGTTTACGTCTGTGTTCTTTTATGTATGTCTGATAGTGCACCTTGCCCCCACTCCTGATGGGAGGTAAACACTATCTCTGTGACAGAACCACAGGTAAAAAAATATGCTTGGTTTTGTGTTGCCACAACACCATCACATGAAAAAATTTAACCTAATAATAACCTAATAAACAATGTGAGATCCAGAAGAAAGATTTGGGTGTCATGGCTAGCAGGTAGCCAGCATCGGAGCCAAGGTCGTCAACCTGCGGATGTTGCCCCGCCTTCTAATTTCAGCTAAAAGAATATCACATACACTTAGTTGATAAGTATCGCCTCTTATTTCAGGTACCAAAATAATAATGAAACACAGAGCAGCCAAACTAAGCATAAAAACTTATTTTCAAACACCGCAAAGGAAGAGATGGACAACGACGTAAAATAGACTTGTAATGAATGCTATTTTAGAAACGACCCCTAAGAGACGGTCATCGGAAACGGTTGAAAGCGTTGTGGAACATGTCCAGTGAATACCATACAACTGATCTTGTAGACCAAGCACGACTTATTATCAGAAAAGGGTGTATTTTGAATTTAGACCAAAACGAAATTTTTTTTTTTAATTGAATGTTCACCCCAAACAAGGCACAGTGCCACTTTGAAGCAGGGGGCTACTATCAGGGACTTAATTAGCAGGGGCATTTGAAGGGAGATGAGTAGAAAGATGTTTGTTCACATTATACTTGAACTTCTGCATATCAGTACAGCTGGGAAAGCAGTATCCCGGAAGGGAGTTCCAAAGACCTGCAGTTCTGGGGAAGAAACTATTGGAGTAAAAGGCTTTCTTGCACCTAGAGATCTCTACTGTTAAGGGATGAAACTTAGTAGTTTGTCGGGTTTATCGGGGGTAGTTACGTCGAACAGGTACAAGTGTTTGCAGTTCGTCAGAGCATTCACCATTAAAGTATTTGTAGAACAGGCAGAGGGATGCAACATCTCGTGAATAAAACAAAGGATACATAATGGAAAAGACACAGATAGGATCCTCACTAAAATCTCTCACATGAAAAGTCCACGCATAGATGACCAGCAAAATATGAGCATAGTAAACAGTAAAACCGAGATCTGTGAAAAACGGAACTAAACGAGCATGAAACAGGAGCAGAAAACAATGATACAACTTATTAGGGAAAGAGGGAAAATCTCCCTTCACCACATATAGTAACCAGACATGTGGATCGAGATCAATGAAACAACAGAACTTAACGAGAATGAAAAAAAAAACATCATGCAACTATTTCATCTCTCTCTCAGTACAGACCAATAAGTCTCTTGTGTGTCATGAGTGAGTTACTGGAATCCATATTAAATAAAGAAGTAGTCAACCACCTCAGCAGAAGTAACCTCCATTCTGCTAGATCTATAGCTGATGTGATAACAGTTATATCCAATAGGATAAGTGAATCTCTCGACAAATGCTTACTTTCTAGGGCAATTGCTCTTGACATATCAAATGCCTTCGATAAGGTATGGCATAAGGGCCTACTTCACAAGATTTCCAGCTACGGTATAACTGGAAATGTTTTCTCAATAATAAAATCATTTCTCTCTGATAAGGCTCATAAGAGTAGTGGTTGATGGGCAGCAATCAAAGGCCCACAGTATTAATGCTGGAGTCCTCCAGGGGTCCATACTGGGCCCAACTCTCTTCCTGATCTACATTAATGATCTCCCAAAACACATACTTAAATCATTTTTTGACATCTATGCTGATGACACGACCATCTATGGCAACACATTAAAGGCCGTAAATGACAAAGCTCTCTCTGATTCTCTCTCCTCTGATCTTGAGCGCGTGGTACAGTGGGCGAAGATGTGGCTTGTTACTTTTAATGCATCTAAAACCAAGCTCCTATCTTTACAGCATCAACACTCTGATCCTCATCTAGCATCAATTGAAATGGATGGCTCTCGTCTTGGGGAGGCTTCATGTTTTGACAAGCTCCTAGGTTTGACCTTTACTCCTTATCTTAAATGGAACACGTATATCAAGTCTGTTGCCCGGGCCGCTGGGAAAATGGTGGGATTCTTCTATCGCTCCAGAAGATATCTCACTACTGATGCAATTCTCTATCTGTATAAAAGCCAAGTACGTCCAAAGATGGAGTACTGCTGCCATATCTGGGCTGGAGTTTTTAAAAACAGCCTATCCTGCATTGACAAGTAAAAATAGACTTGTGGCTTTTCTCTTCTTTGCAACCTCTCGCCCACAGAAGAGACGTTGCGAGCCTGTCTTTGTTTTATCGTTATTTCTATGGCAAGTGCTGGTCCGAGCTCCAATATCTGGCCCCCCCTCGCCAATCTCTCACGATAAACACCCGTCTAGCTAAAACCACTGTAAGTAATTTCCCCCACTCTTTATATGTGCCTAAATCCAAACGTAGATTCCATGAACAAAGCTTCTTTTGGAGAAGTGTACGCCTGTGGAATTCTCTTCCGTTTGCCTGTTTCCCACCTGACTACAACTTGGATGTCTTTAAGTCCAACATAAATACATTCCTGATTAATCGCCCCCTTAAATAAGACACGTTATCAAACCCTCCAATACCTACTGTTACTACTGTTATATAGGAGTCTTATTAAAAGTGAGTCTTAGAGAGTCTTATTTAGAGAGATGTTGTGTTCTGTGTTCGTGTTATGAAGAGATTCATATATATAAAATGTTCATACTTAGAAGTGTAGAAGCTCTTTGAGTGTTGAGACAGTCTTAGTGTTCACATTGTAGATATGAGATGTCGAGACATTGTGTATGTAAAGATATTTTAAAACACATGATATATAAGACATATAATGACAATTTTCACTTTACCTTTTTGGTAGAATTACAACACAAAGATGACGTTTTTATAAACACATGATGGGTTTATTTCTTCTCCGACCGGTCGTGGTTTTCTTAGTCAGGAATTCAAAGTTTTACATACTATGTTTCAAAGGTGACCGTCTCGCTTCCAGACGTTCGACTCCCATCTCTCGACTCCAGACTGTCGTCTCCCGTCCTCGGACTCTCTCTCAGACTCCCTCTCAGACTCTCTCTGCTTAACTCTAAAGTTCTAACTATATCGAGAACTTCCCATTTTCCATGACGTCATACACATGTTTAAACATGTGTCTTCTTTTACGTGTTCTGGAAATGCGTGTCCAAAACTTTTCCCTTTGTTTACAAAAGGAATTTTAACCTATATTCCCAGTAATCTATATTTCCAATATGTTAAAAACATGTTTATTAAATTATCTTATAGTTACATTCTTTAATTGAATATCAACAGAATTGACAATGCACATTCTTTTCTTTAAACTATTTTATCTCTAAGCTAAACAATGGTTTGTTTTGTTTAATTCCATTTGCTATTTCTCTCTCGTAATCTATTTCTAAACCTAAATTACGAGGTTCGAATTTCGGCTATTCTATTTCATTTTTACATTTAACTAAATCTCTCTATTTTTGTACTTACATGAAAAGGGGACAGCCCTTATCATGTAACACTACGATATTATCCCATTGATTATTGTACACACAATAACCCTTATCCCGGGGTCGCTTCTGGGTCTTGATAAGTGGTGATACCCCATGTAAAAAAAACAAACAAAAAAACTTATGAATGAAGAAAGGGACCAAGACTGAAAGAAATTAAGAGCAGAAATTGAGAAGGTTAACAAGCTTCTACCATACATCCAAGCAGATAGAATTACAGATTTAAACAATTTATTCTACGCAGGTGTCAGGACAGTAAGTATGAAGTAGAAAGAAGGCGGGAAAAAATGGACCGACAAAACCTTGATGCGAATTGAGACTGGAAACTAAGACCAACAAAATTTTCAAAAGTACTTAAAGAAATAAGTAAAAAGAAAACGACTAAATTAAGCACAACATAAAACTGGATTCAGAGAAAACAAAACATTTCAACAAACCCAGGATAATATAGAAAATAAAAAACGAAAGAGGAGATGGAAGATAATCTGGTTCTTACCTCCGTTCTCATTGAATATAAAAACTGGAGTAGGGGATTTTTTCTTAGTCTTCTAGACAAGCATTTTCCAGAAAAACACAAACTGCATAAAATGTTTAATAGAAAAACTGTGAAAGTTAGTTAATCAACAGCGCCATCAATTAAGTCGATCATATATATATATATATATATATATATATATATATATATATATATATATATATATATATATATATGTTATTAAAAAAGGAAACTTGTAAATACTAAAATGGTTTTAGTCGGTAAACTTGGATTTAATCGTAATTGTATTATAGATTTAAAACCAATGTATTATATATAAATTTTAAAAAATTATATTTTATAAATGTAATTTACAATCTGTTTCGAATTTAAAACTATAGGAAAATATAATAGCGTTAATATACTAGATAAATAGTTACTTCCCCAAACCTTGAAATATTTAGAATTTTGTAAAGAAATTGTTGAACGTATTTCGAAATTTCTAAACGTAATTCGATATAATTAAACGAAAGATGTGAAATTTCTAAACGTAATTCGATATAATTAAACGAAAGATGTGAAATTTCTAAACGTAATTCCATATAATTAAACGAGATTTTAACCAATACCAATATAAATTGTAAGGTTTTTGTATAAAAAATAGATTTTTAAATTAAATTGGTTTCAAATTTAAATCGATTTATATATTGGAAAAAAATTTTATATAAAAAATAAATTTTCAATCGTAATTAGATTTTAAATTTGAATAATTCAAGTTTTAAAGTTAATAAAATTATCACCATCTGACAAAAATACGGGAGAGAATTTAACAAAACGAGAGTTAAACGTGAACTCGCGAGGTATATATATATTTCACACTTCCGATTATAAAATAGACGAATAGGCTGAAGAGTGTTTGATAAGGATATCTTAAACCGTCCTAATTATCGGCCTTGAAACCGACAGTACCAATGGCTTGTCTCATACAACAACTTTCTGTACACAAAATATAAAAATATAATATATATAAATATATATAAATATATATATATATATATATATATATATATATATATATATATATATATATATATATAACTTAGTTAAATTTGCTAATTTGCTAGCTTGGGCGTTTAAACCGTCCATCTGGTTTCTGACTTCCAGTTTCAAACACTTTATCTGCTCACCTATTTCATGGCCGTCCTATCCTATATTAAAAGCCAGTGCTGCTATTCAAAGCATACACAAAGTCAACAATATTTTTGTTTTAATTTTTTTAATTAATACTATTACAAAAAGCGTGGGTCGTTAAATGAAAAACACATTAAAAAAGTTGAAATAAATAAATAAAAAATAATGACGGAAGTAGAGAAAGCGAACTTTTCTCAAAGTGAAAATCGCAAAAATAAAAAAAAAACACGAAGCAAATAATAATAATGAGAGGGGACTGAGAGGACTAGCGTCAAATGGAGGCTGTAAATCGGTTCTAAAAATGAAGGAATGGATTTATTGGATCATTGTCTGTGAAACTGGACCTCTTTCCAAATCTTTAACATTCATTTTTTAAATTTTTTATTTATCTATAAATATAAAAGCGAAAATATATGCATGTATGTATGTATGTATGTATGTATGTATGTATGTATGTATGTATGTATGTGTATTCGCTTTTTCTGTATGTCTACAAAAGGCTTCTTTCAGAGAAGCGGTCGGTCGGTTCACAACTTTTTAAAACTTTTATATCACATATAAATCGTAATATCTCACAGTTAACAACGAAGCTCGCCTGTCTATTTAATTTGCTCGATTTCGGGAAAATAAATATTCAACATTTGTCGCTCGCCGCATGTAGGTTAGTCTTTTTCCTATAACATCTTGGGGGGGAAGCGTTGAGCAGTAAATACTATCCCGCAGTCAAACTTTACCTCATTAACTCATTAAAAGGCATCTGCCAAATCCAAGTAAGTAAATAAATTCAAACGTGTTTCGGTTAGCATCTCGCGGTGGGGCAATCGCACTTTTTTTCACACTTTAATTTGCAACTTTCTTTGCTTCAACGGTTCGGGTTCGATCCTCATACTTACCTACCAAAACATTATTTTTATTTACCCCCCCCCCGGAGTTTTCACACACACCTCAAACACACGGGCAACGACGGGTACCCCTCTCTATTGAAGTATAAAGCTTAGGGTCCAATAATAGTTGTAAAAAGAAAAGAAAGGAAAATTGTAAGGCAGGTACTGATTGTTCAGGTGCACCTACATATTTTTGAAAAATAATTTTTACCCAAGTTGTGCGGGACTAAAAATGGAACTTGATTTTTTCGTGTCCAAAATTATTTATTTACGATTATTTTTATTTGTATTTTTCATTGCAAGTTGGAATTGTTTGCTAACCAATAATACAAATCTGATGTAAAAAAAATTAATTTATCAATTTTCATATTTGAAAAAAAGTATGTTTTTTTACGATCTAATCCAGCGTAGTTTATCTCCTATACAAAATGTAAAATCTCCTTTTTTTGACTCATATGTTTCAACGGCCTTTAGAAATAATAGAAAGAAGTTTTTTTAAAATAATTAAAATTTTACATTTTTCATAATATTTAAAGATGGGACCTTTTCAAAGCAACTCTTTAAAAAATAAAAAAGCTCCCAGTGTGTTTCCGCGTACTTTTTAAATGTTTGGAACGTATAATTCCAGACCCAAACTATTTCCCCTTTCTGCCTTCACTACTTCCACTAAACTTGAAAAAAGTTTTAACAATTACATGTCCTGCAATGTCGCCAAGCAGTGGGGTCTCATTTTTAATTTAAATTTATATGAGAAAATGATTCCCCACGCTAAAATGTAATATTTTAATTAGTACAAAATAAGTAACAAAGCCCCTCCCAAATATTTAGCGTTATTATTTTAGCATGATCCGTCCGAATACAATTGAATGCAACCTTAAATAAAGCCACGGTAAAATGTCAGCAATAATTGTTTTTTATTTGTTTGAATAAAAAACAATTTTTTAAGAAGGTGTTCCACCTCTTTCTCATGATAGGGTTATTTTAAATTGTTTGAAATTTGTTTGAAATTTGGTCGAAAAATTGTTTGAAATTTGGTCGAAAAATGAGTGAGTAATGAATCTTTAAAGCAGATCTAAATGACTAAAACTGCAACTTAACCATATACACTGCTGATCAAAAATTGACAACCACTAAAAATCTTTAAAAAAAAAACAACTTTTTTTCTTTTTTCGATTTTTTAAATTTTAATATGGAAGCAGGGTTATTTAAGCAATTTTTCACGTGTTTTTCAGATCTTTTAACGTTCGTTTTTCTGTTTTTTTTACTTCGCTTATTCTTAGGTTTTCATTAATACCCCCCGTCCCCAACCGACCACACACACCCAAAAACACCCGGGCAACGCCGGGTAACCCCCCGCTTTTTCGATTTTTTAAATTTTAATATTGAAACAGGGTTATTTAAGCCATTTTTCACGTGTTTTTTTGGGGGGGGCATTTTTCAGATTTTTTAAAGAAGTTTGAACGTTCGTTTTTCTGTTTTCTTTTTTGTTTTTTCCGATTTTTACATCTAACATCGTTCGTTTGCCTTACGTTAGTTTTTTGTGTTTTTTTCGATTTTTATTTAATACTAGCAGAGGTACCCGTCGTTGCCCGGGTATTTGTAGGTGTGTGTGGTGTAAAATAAAAAAGAACCCGGGGGTAGGATCGAACCCGAAGCCCTGAGGCGAAGTTTGAAAATAAAATCGGACAGCCAGAATGAGTTAGTTAAAGATGTTTGAATTTATTTAAGAACGAAATTGATAGGTGCGCGACCGGAAGTCGTCGAGCGTTACGACGACGATGACGACAACGTAGGTTTGTTTGTTATAAGCGAAGTAAAAAAAAGAAAACCACGTTAACCTTTAAGCGGGAAAAAAACACAAAAATAACTAATGTAAGGCAAACGAACGATGAAAAACGAAAAAAAATCTCACACCACGATTCGAACCCAAAACTTTTAGATAATGAACCAAGGCCTTAATCAACTGAGCTAACGCGACGTACATGAAATTAGTTTGGCTTTTCGACTATTTAAAGTAAATCAGGTCACGATGTCATCTGGCGCATGCGTAGAATCGGTCATTGTCACGAGAGGACCGTTTTTGTTGACACCCCCTGTCGAAAATTGTCGATTTCGGGATGAAAAAGTTAACGTTTTTGGCGGCCATATTTTAGATATTTTTCGAGCAAAGGATAGAGCTTCGATATGATACCGAGTTTGTGAATTTTCGTCGCGTCTGTCGAAAGTTTTTAGCAGACATCCAAACATACACACATACATGCATACATACATACATTTTCGCTTTTATATATATAGATTTTAAAATATTTACTTCGCTTATTCTTATGTTTTGATTACCCCCCACACCCACCCCACCGCCTGAGCACACACACCTCTAAACACCCGGGCAACGCCGGGCAACGCCGGGCAACGCCGGGCAACGCCCGCTAGTTTAACTCAGAAATGGTAAAGATGTTCTGCTTTGTACATTTTCCAAAGTTAGTTGTAGTTTCTAAGGTAAACGAATGCATAACACGATGATAGAAAAAACTAAGTGGCCGAATATAGTCGGGGGACACACGAAGGCCCCCCTTTCATTAGCTCTTACATCGAGGTGTAGAGGAGAGTGCCACTCTATTACCAGGATTACCTCTACTTGGCTTTGAACTTCCCCTTCTAATGCTAAGTGTTTAACAATGGCGAGCATGAAGTAGCATTTCTTAAGTTCAATCCCCGACCGAGGATTGAACAGCTATCTTCGTAAACACGCTAGATAAGCTGGTTGGAAGGAATTATATTAACAGAAATTACGAAAGTAATGGGTCGGCTGATGGGGCTTCCTCATTCCGATTTTTTTCATACATTTGCTGATTGGTCATAAGGAATCAATCCATAGACTTAAAAGTAGTTTATACAGCGTAGTTCGTCATAAAAGTTATGTTCAACATATGTCATGCCCAGGCAAGCTTGGGTAACTTCGCTAAAATCTATATATCTATTAAAGTTAGAATGTGGGTTTCTGTGAGAGGACACTTCTTTACCTATATACTCAACGAATTTTGGATCTACAGACTTGAATTGGGTATATAGGATATTCAGACATGTGAAAAATTTATAATCATTATGTATTAAAGTGAGAATGTGTGTTTGTGTCTGGGGACACTTCTTTTCCTATATACTCAAGGAATATTGGATCTACAGACTTGAAATTTGGTATATAGGGTACTCAGACATGTGAAAAAAATTTTAATCGGTTTTTATTCGGAAAAAAGTGCTAAAAGGGGCTAAAATTGAAAATAAAAGCATTTGGAGATCATTGGATTTATATGTTTGTCAACTGTTTCACCAGGTTTGAAAACACTTTTTAAAATCATGGCAAGCTGGTCTTATGGTTATCGTACTTGACTTACTGTCTGTAAGTTTTGATTTTGTTTTCAGCTCGAGTATTTTAATTACTTACAAGCAATGAATTGTTCAGAAAAAAAACATAATACTCGCATGCACATGTCTCAGTTTCTTTCTGTTCTTTTTTTTTTTACTTAATCTTTTTAAATTAATGTAACGGTATTTCTGTTCATAATAAATAAGACTCCTGCATTAATGAAAATATAATATGTATGCGTATTTTACCGCCGGGCAACGCCGGGCGGCCTGCTAGTAATCAATACAAAGAACATTCACTTGTCCAAATCATACAACTAATCTTTATTCCCCTACTCTCAAATATGTCCATCGATTCCATTCGCTCTCTATCTTTTTGAAAATGGTCGCACGTCGGGGAATTATAAAATGCAATTAAGTCCAATTGCTTTATGTGTATTTGCCGATTCAGCTGGGATTAGCTTAATTCTTCCCAAACACTTGACTTACCCGACTCTCCCCCCCCCCACCGTCGTTATATTCGTAACTTCATATGAAGAGAATCAAAAGGTCTTCAATCTAATAATCACAAATCGAAACTGAATATTATATCGAACGTAGAGATCATTATATCAAATGTAGAGATTAGGATAAAATACAGCTTACGCCATCAGCCATCTGGACGAGTAGCTCACACGCACAGCAACGGATTTTCTTTGTCTTTCCCGCTATATACAACAGAAAGAAACGGAATGTCCATGAACAAAGTTTCTTTGCTTGAACATCTCAATATACCACAAAGTTGCTTCCCGGCCGACTACAAGATTTTCGATTTCAAGTCTAATGCAAACAAATACTTGTTGATCCCTGCTTTTTGGATAAGCACTTCCTCCTAGATAATCTTCTGTCAATGTCACCCGGTTTTTTTTTTCGATCCTCGTAAGCTACCATAACTAGCGATCCTTACAATGTTGTTTCTTGAGTGGCCTCCAGACCTTTATAAAGGTTGACCCATTTGTAAGAAGAAAATAAATACTTAATGAGCCGCCTTCTTAGAAAACGTGTGTTCTCTTATCTAATATTCTGTTCATCCCACCCATTGTTTCCGGTCCTCTTGTGGTGGCCATCGTCTTCAAACTGACGATGATTATCACCGAATGGCCCCTGCCTTTATCAGTAATGCTACATTATATATATATATATATATATATATATATATATATATATATATATATATATATATATTTGTACTTCTGAATAAATTTATCAAACAATCAGCTGGTATGGAAAGCTGTGATTATAAGATTTACAAAATATTACTGGTCGTGATACTCTATATATCATTCCATCTAAATTGGAATTGCTCAATATACAGGTTAGAGCAAATAAAGCAAATTATAGTGATTCAATGAAATTAACCATTTTAAAAAACCTTTATTTAAATCACCGATTTTTTTTATTCCAAGTAAGACAAAGAATACTTCAGAAATTTTATCTCCTTATCCCATAGGGTTTCGATGCCTACCATCTCTTCAGAGAAGAAAATATTAGCAAATAGATATAACGGTATTCACCCTGTTTGCTAAAGTCAGTTAGACATGGAAAATCATAATCAAAAATTGATTAATTAGAAGTCATATAGCAAGGGAAATTGAAGAAAAGTATATAAAGGTTTAGTTCCAAATTGAGCGGTAAAATCCAAGGAACTGTCCTTTAAAGCAGTGAGCTAATGAGATCCAAGCTGTATATTGGGTAATCAACATCACGGAGTAGAAATCCAAATTTAATCAATTTTTGATTATGATTTTCTATGTTTAACTGACTTTAGCAAACAGGGTGAATACCATTATATCTATTTGCTAATATGTTCTCCTCTGAAGAGATGGTAGGTATCGAAACCCTATAGGATAAGGAGATAAACTTTCTAAAGTTTTCTTTGTCTTACTTGGAATAATAAAACATTTTTAATTTCATTGAATCACTATAATTTTCTCTCTCCCTCTCTCTCTCTCTCTCTCTCTCTCTCTCTCTCTCTCTCTCTATATATATATATATATATATATATATATATATATATATATATATATATATATATATATATATAAGGCTTCCTTTAGTCTTGACACACTATGGATACCCACTGTAAGGGAGCCTGCGCATTACATTTTTGTGGCAAGAGTTGCGCAATCACAACCACATCTCTCCGGATTCGACATTGTTGAATACCAGTGGCAAGTGGGTGTTCAGGACGACTGAAAACAATACCGAGATAAGCGGAAAGCACATACAGCGCCTAGAATTTCCTAAATGATCACAATCTGGTTCTAGCCAGGCTCAACGTTGCTTAACTCCGGTGATCTGACGAGAACCGGTGTGTCAACTATATTGTGCCGTACACATATTTAATAATATAATCATATTATATAGATGATGATTGCAACGTTTTGTCAGATGAGTGCCACTCCCTCAGACACTGAAAGTCCATGAGCCCGAAAATGATTATTTAGTCTTGCCTTCGAATTCACACGCTCAAGCAGAAACGTCACTCAAGGCGGTCATTGGTATACATACATACATATATATATATACATGCATGCATACATATATACACATACATACACATACACACATACATATCTATAAACATACACACATATATACATACATAATACATAATTCACAAATATACACATACATATACATACATATACATACACACATGCAAACATATACATATACATACATATGCATACATTAAATACACACACATATACAAATACAAACGCACATATACTTAATATGCACATACAAATACGTACACCTATGCACATATACATACATATACATACATTTACCTATATATACATACACATACATATATATATGCATTTATACACAAACATATATATATGCATATATACACGTAGATATGCATGCATACACGCACAAACATATATATACATATATACGTACAAACACACAAAAACATATATACACACATTCATATATACATACATATACACATAGATATACATACAAACGCATGTATATATATAAACATACATACACATATACATACATACATATATACATATGATGATGGCAGATCAATTATTACATGCTTCTAGCATTTCAGGCCTACACGAGTCACAACTTTTCCATCGCCACAGGACTATTTTTATAGACACATGACTGAGTGAGTATATATATAAAGATGATGTTTTAGCTTTGTACGACTGCTAAAACTCTCTCTCGGTTCAAAATGTTGACATCAAGTAACAAGCAAGAGCAAGATAGCCAGCAACAAGTTAAACTGCAGACCAGCTTAATGCGGGTACTGGTCTCCCGCTTTATATATATTTTTTTGTTTTAAATCAGAGATTTGCTTCTCCTAGACAGTTTGCATTCACCACGGCTTACGGGAACCCTTTCCACCCCACATACAAATGGGAATAAACACATATATGCACGCGTACATGCATACATACAAAATGCACGCAAACATACATACGCATGTACACACACATGCAAATATACAAATTATATACACATATATTATAATATAATATATATTATATATATTTTATATTATATATATATATATTTTATATTATATATATTATATATATATTTATATATATATTATATATATATACGTTCGTTGTTATGCAGATATATTCTTATAATGTATATATAACCCATGTTATTAAAGGTGACTTGTTTTGCATATTCATGTAATTCAATGAAACACGTGTAAGTTTCAGCATAAAACAATATGATGTGAATTAAGTAAATAATTCTGTGACTTTAATTTTCAAAAATTATACTTATATATATGCGTGTGTGTGTGTGTGTGTGCGTGTATGTGTAACATAGCGCTGGCGGCTATATGCAAATACCGGGTCGTAAGCGAAATAATGTAATTGTAACAACAAAAAAATAAGACTATAAAAAAGAAAGCACGTTAAAGAAGATCATCACGTGAGAGAAGTAACGTGTGGCGGGTGAATGAGGAAATAAACATTGTTGGGCAACAAAAAAATCGAGTTGTAGTTCTGTCCTATTCTTTTTTATTTATTTTGCGACCGACAATACAACGTTTGTGTAACATTACATACGTTATATTTGTTTATTTTTATACCTGCGATATTTTTGAAGGGAATATTTCTACCTAAATGCTAATTAGTATTAAGTGTCCCCTGCCAATGTGATACCTCCACATGGATAGCGACGCGTGTATTTTTAAACTGACTTATACACAAGTGTTAAATATTATATATATATACATATATATATATATATATATATATATATATATATATATATATATATATATATATATATATATATATATATAATAGGTGTATGACTCCTGAAAGTTCGGAGATTCTATTTATAAACACTGCCAATAGGAACGGGCCAATCAAATTAATTTATGTTCTGTTATCAACCAATCAGAAATCAGAATTACCCCATAAAAATTTTATCTTTTAGCATTCCAGCACATAATTTTTGTGTGCGTGTCAACACGAGAAGGATTTTTTGCTCTTTGCTAGCCAAATTATAACTTCCAGAACCTGTGAAGAACAGCAACCCACTAAAAATGTTTCATCTTCAGGACTTGTATAGAATAGCTACCCATCGGAAACTCTTCTGAAATTAAACATGGCTTCCAAGCCATGCGTTTCCTTCTTCTTTGACTCATACGCATAAATGAAGCGAACAAGATTCAAACTAGGCTCTAAATTCTAAAGCTTGAATTTCTATAATTTAATTAATCTCTTCCAATTCTAAATTTATACCTGTTTTCCTAAATGTTAAACATTGGTTCATTATGCCTCGCTATGTTCAACTATGTTGATAAGTACTATGCCAAAACAAGTGTCTGTGGATAATTCACCCCACACACCTCTAAAATAAGCGATTAATATTTAAGATCATGTTTACAAAAACTGTACTTGTATTCCCTCGACGTGAATACCCCCGACAAACCCGACAAGCAGTTAAATCCTACCCCTTCTCAGTAAAGATCCCTAGGTGTAAGAAAGCCTTCTACTCAAATAGTTTCTTCCTCAGAACTGCTAGACTTTGGAACTCCCTTCCGGGATTCTGCTTTCTCAAGTGTACTGACATGCAGAAGTTCAAGTGTAATGTGAACAGACATCTTGCTACTCCTCTCCCTTCATAATACCCCTGCAACTTATGTCCCCGATAGTAGCCTCCTACTTGAAAGTGGCACAGTTCCTTGTCTGTGGTGAAAATCGAATTTAAAAAAATAATAAAAATTCACCCCCCCCCAAAAAAAAAGCATGTGTCCTCTTCGAAATAGGCGGTTATTACTGCAGACCACGTGTACAAGGAAAGAATGTATGAAGATGAACAGCGATGAATCTATTTATGTTTCATTTACATTTCTGCATATTGGCACAGATAGGGTTGGTTGGTTGGTTGGTTGTTTTTGTTTTACGGCATATCAACCCTTTTCAGGTTATTTAATGCCGAATCTAGTTATTTTGAAGAAAAATATTTTAATAGAATATATTTGTTTTTTGCAAGTCAGTTTCTATTTAACCCATAGTTGGGACCCTAACAGGTACTACCACTCCGGGTCAGAGTGGACCTGGGAGCAATGGCAATTAAAGGGTGGCTCCACACTCCCCAAAGCCCGCAAGCTGGGGCCTCACCATCGGATATAGTTTAAGGTCGTATCCAGGACCCCCATTAAGGGACTTTTACCAAGACCGTCTTAAAAGACAAGATGGCCGGTGGGCAAAAATAATTTAACCTGCTGACATCATCACGGGTAGTCCATTAGTTGCTTCTTGACACCGGTAAACACCGGTAGTCACTCGTGGATATCTCCATTCAGCAAAGTAAGTTTTAACGTGCTCCCCCCTGTATTTAACACGATGTAACTATAATTTAATTCAATATTATCATCCTAAGTTTTTAACCATTCAAAAGAAGAAGCTTCAAATAAATTGCTAATATTAAAAAAAATTTTTTACAGCATACAAAACTAATGAAAATGCGAGACAACATCGACTCTTTTGAAGAGACGATTTTTTTAAGCTGTTGACACATGTTTTAAAAATCTAGCAAAAATTAGTTTTCCTGAAATTTTCAATATTTAAAAATAAATTATGCCGGCTGATAACATTTTTAAACTTTTTTTTAAAGCTAGAAAGATAAAATTTAAAAATACTTATATATATATATATATATATATATATATATATATATATATATATATATATATGAAACTTAAAAGTAAAAAAAAAAAAACGCGCGTTCATTTCGGGTTTGTATTACTGTACACATAGATTCGAAAAAGTTGTCAAAAAACAAATATATGACAAATAAATGTCATCAAAGGCAAGATAAGTTACTTTTCTACCAAACTAGATATATTTTTCGTGTTTTTATTCAATGCAACATGTTTATTCAGCTCGAAAAACAAGGTGTTATAAATAAAAAAACTAGAAAAAATATGTCAAGCTATGTCACGGTAACATATATTGAGCGAGTTTTTAACAGTATTTTAACCAGTTTTTTATTTATAACACCTTTTCCCAAACTTACCGTGTTAAAGAGGGAGTCAGACGCCATCTTGAATTTTCCAATACATCGGTAAACACTATGGGTTTCGAGCTGAATAAACATGTTACATTGAATAAAAACACGAAAAATATATCCAGTTTGGTAGAAAAGTAACTTATTTTACCTTTGATGACATTTATTTGTTATATATTTGTTTTTTGACAACTTTTTCGAATCTATGCTTACAGTAATACAAACCCACGTATCTTAACAAACTGAAAATATGGATATTAGAAAATGATTTTGCATGTTATTTTTTGTTATGTGGTGAAATAATCTTAAATAAGAAACATGATTTTTTCTTTAGGTTAATTATTTTTTTACTGTGCAATATTTCATGAATTTATTAAAAATATTGTTTTTGATTTTGAAAAAATATTGTGGTTCATTTGCATTTAAAAATATTGTGGTTCATTTTGATAAAAAAATATTCATTTTGATTTAAAAAAAAAATATTGTTCATTTTGATTAAAAAATATTCATTTTGATTTTAAAAAAATATTGTTCATTTTGATTAAAAAATATTCCTTTTGATTAAAAAAAAATTCATTTTGATTTAAAAAATATTGTTCATTTTGATTTAAAAAATATTGTTCATTTGATTAAAAAAAATAGTTTAATTTTAATATTTCAAATGTTTTGCTTGTGTTCTGCTTCAAATATTCGTAATATTACATGCATAATTTTCATTTAATTATATTAAATAAACTTCAAGTTTACTACAAATCAAATCGTGTTCCTTCACTTTTTAAAAATGTAATTTATAAGTAATTAAAGAACGCACTCTTATCTTTAAAATCTATAATACAACGAAATATTCAATTGCTTATAATACTTAAACAAACAACTTGTGTTTTATTATTTAATTATTATTTTATTATTATTAATATTAGATGAGTTTCAGTATAAATCATCGCGTTCTTTCTTTATTTCAATCCAATTTTGAAGTTTTGTAACGCCGTCTGTAAAAATTGCTGTTCGTTATTGACAGTCTAAGAGTTCCACATATCTTGCTTGTTGGGACCTCGGCGATGACGTCATTTTTTCAGCTGGCCGGCCATCTTTATAACGAAGGCCACGCTTTTACCCTCTGCAGGGGGGCAGTGGGCATATTCTAATGCCCCACCGACAGGGCCCACAGATAGGGAAGCAGGAAACAGAGGGTTGATTCTGAATTTTAGCATTATAACGAAGTAAACTATTACAGTAGAAGTTTTTCTGGTATCCTGGAATTTCTACAGTGAATGTTATGATTTTGATGCTTGTCAGGTAAGTCGTGAGTATATATATGTCGAGGACGGGCAAGTGCTACGAGTTCTATTTAAAGTTCTTATGAAACAGGCAGAAGGGAGTAACATTCGAACGAGGGGCAAAGGGTTGGAGCTTATTAAGTGTTGCAGTGCGTATTAGATTGGAGACTTCGATTTAAACTCTACGTAAAAGAAAGAGACTAGTGTTGGGTGCACCATTCCAGAGATGCTAGAAATATTACATGCATAGAAAATTGTTGGCATTGAAAGAGATACAGGATACTGTCAGGTGTGTTTACTTTCTAAAACGGTTGAGAGAGCCCATCTTCTTTGTAACAACCTTGACAATGCTCCAATTAATGTTAAGCTGAGAAGTTTAACTGATGAGCTCCTAGCTAGATAGTTATTTATCACAGCGATTGATGGTTACGTGAGATTATCTACAAACAACTAGGTGTTCGTGAATTATGATTAGGGCCGTAACAACAGAATATTCTTTTCATTGTTTTGACCCTTGAGTATATATCCGTTAATATCTTATTTGTTTTTATATACACTGATTTGATTCTCGGTTAATTAGCTGAGTCTGTGTCGGATATATACTCGAGAGTCAAAAGAATGCAAAGAATATGCTGTTGTCACAGCCCTAATTATGACGTATTCACTATCAACAAAGTTTTAGTGTACGTATGCATAATAACGTGTATAAATAATATACATTTGGTAGCTGTATGTTTGAAACCGAACTATACTATTGGACACACACACACACACACACACACACACACACACACACACACATATATATATATATATATATATATATATATATATATATATATATATATATATATTGCAGTTTGTCATATGAGCAGGCGAAATGAACAATAGGTAGAATTATTATTTCAAATGCAAGGATGTGATTATAATTTAATTTTAATTAATCACGTATTTAACACTTAAAAATAAAGCAGGGTGAATTTTTAAAATTATTATATGTGTTTTATTTTATGATTTAAAAATAAAAACATTGGAAAGTAAAATTCTAGGTACTAATGTATTTTTGGTACCATGCTGAAATAATAATTTTATTATTTTGAAAGCCATTCGTAACATGGGGAGGAGAGAGTATTTTGTATCTATTCTGTGCTTCCACCTTACAATTGAATAAAAATTACATTTGAATAAAAAATTACACCCTAACTCTAACCCTCCCTATCGTGTCTAACTATTGCTTGGGTGATACATTGCTTTCGAACACATGAGCACGTGAGTATTCTGATATAATTAAGGTAATTAAAAACATTTTCATTATAATTAATTAAACTAGCGTCTTTTCTGTTAAACAAAATAAAAATTAAAAAATGCATGTTTGATCGCTTTTTTTTTCTTTTTAAATAGACCCCCAATACTATTTCTTTTCTTTCTTTCTTCTTTCTCTTCTATCTATGTTTATTCTATTATTTATTCTGTCTCAATTTTTTATTCGGTCTTCCTTTAATGACCAGTTTCGAATAAGACCAGAGGTCTGTTATCCCCTGACAACGTCTTTTATAACTGAAACAGTAAATTTATCGTAGCGATTTATGGTAATTTATTTATGTAAATTGAATTATACGCACACACCACACACACACACACACACACACATATATATATATATATATATATATATATATATATATATATATATATATATATATATCAGGTGGCACTTATCAAAAAACTACAGCCGATTTTTTAACCTGATCTCCTTTAACACCGGGACAAATATACTAACAGTATTTAATAACGAACAAGAAACTAAATAAATAAATTATAAAATAAGAAAATCGAAATTAAAAATAAAAATGATTCACCCCTAACCATCCTGCGCCCACCTTTACAACCAATAAAAAAAACTATAATTACACCAAGCGTCAAAGGAAAAGAAAAAAAGAAAAAATCGATCCTGGTGATAATCGAATGCACCAATCGAAAACGCTTGAGAAGAATATGGCTGACAAAAAACTTTTGGGTGCCATTTTATACAACATGCTATCTGAAATAAAAAAGGCCGCTCATTGAATGGAAAAGATATCCAGAAATATCGGAAAATGTATAACTCTGTTATGTACAATCAGACGTGCTTGAATAATGCCTTGCTGCCAATATATATATAAATTTTGTGGGAATTAAACATAGAGTCTCAAGAGCAGAGTTTATTTTAATGTATTAGTATATGCTTTAATACTATTAAAAGAAAACGGTGTTCCTTGTAATGTAGACATGTAATAAGCTCAATATGTATAGATATCATAGAGCTCTTTTAATATTGAGTGAAACGATTCATAATTTTGAATTAAAATATCAGTTTCAAAAGGGAAAACAAACAAAATATGTTTAAGAAATTGTTAAAGGCTTTCTGAAATTATTTAAACCATTCAAATACAACTTTTAATAACATGGCAAGAAATAGATGGACAGAAATAATAACAAACTTTAAAAACGGGCAGAAAAAGGGCTATCTGCCTTAATACAAAAAGTATAGTTTATTTTGGTGTCTTTAACCTCCCTCCACTTGTTTGCTGATGAGGGCACTTTGTTTAAATATAAAAAATATCTTTTTATCAAATTATTGTTCAAGACATATTGTCTATTTCAATAAAACGTCGTTTCCGAAACGATCGTACAAATTATTGATTCTGTTTGTTGTTCCATTTGAAACTGATTTTCACTTCAAAATTACGAATCATTTTACGCTCTCTCTCTCTTTCTCTCTCTCTCTCTCTCTCTCTCTATATATATATATATATATATATGTGTGTGTGTATGTGTGTGTCTGTGTGTGTATGTATTTATGAAGCCGAAACAGTGCAATTGTACTAAGTTTTAATACTTAATTCAGATCATTATAATGTTTCAGACTAATGTTTTATTGTTAATTCTCAGTTAAGGTGCGAACAGTGTATGTCTGTTCTGTTATCATTAAACTAATCTTTAAGCATTACATTTTTTGATGGTAGTTTAATATTTGTACCTTTATCTATTATTATTTGTAGTATACAATATGATGTGTGGCCATGATACCATCCTCTCG
Organism: Euprymna scolopes; assembly: GCF_053919585.1. Lineage (NCBI taxonomy): Eukaryota > Metazoa > Mollusca > Cephalopoda > Sepiida > Sepiolidae > Euprymna > Euprymna scolopes. Next base: position 75,362,441 of record NC_136513.1, on the reverse strand, counting down.
GTGATCGCTTTATTATTTTATAGATGATGTGCTGCAGTACCTGTTTTTCCTGCGCATTACCATTTTTTTCTGTTTGTTTGTTTTTTTTTGTTTTAGGGGCAGTGTAAGAGCAAGTGTGTTGTTATAAGACCATCCTCCAAAGCAGTATTACTTTCTCGGAGATAGTATCTGTTCCGTTGTCAGGAGATCATTGTTGTTTCACGAGGGAAGAGAGACAAATAAAAATTGTTATCATACGCGGCAGACTACTGAGACAACTGTCAAGTCAACTGAATAATAAATGGAAACCGAACGGTGTCGTATGTACGACTTAACAGTTCCAAATAATTCTGTCCACACGCGCCGGTACAGTCCTCAACAATTTCGTTCACGATCCCAGACAACTCTGTCGAAACGACCCAATACAATCCTGACTAACTTCGTCGAAACGACACAACACGACCCCGGACTACTCCGTCGAAACGACACGACACGATCTCGAATGACTCCGTCGATAGGACACGACACAGTCTCCAACAAATCCGTCGAAACGACACGACACGATCCCGGACAACTCCGTCAGAAGGATCCGATACGATCCCGAACAACTCCGTCAAAAGGACGCGACACGATCCTTAACAACTTTGTTGAAGCGACACGAGACGATCCCAAACAACTCCGTCGAAACAACACGACACGATTCCGAACGACTCGGCCAAATGACTCCACAGAACACGTAACCAGAACAACATCGACAGTTACATTCCGAATGACTCTGGTATTTGCTTTTTATAACCCTTAGACGATCTCATTTTCGCCAGAAGTTGCCCCGACTAAGACATTGGCACATAATTCTTGAGCGCTTCTGCGCATGCTCGTCCCCAGACAATGCTTCCTCTTTTTAGTAGCAGAGTGTAGTATATATTATGTGGTCATTATACCATTTTCAAAATTTATATCTCCAGGTAAGAGTATTCTTGTCTTCAAACCATTCTCTCGGGCATTATCTCCTCATTTGAGTCGTACTATATGATGTTGTGATTAAGCTGTCCTTCCAGATATTAATTTCTCACTTGAGAGCAATACTACGAGTATTTGTTTTGTTGGCGTAAGGACATCTCCCAGACATTATCACCTACTTTGTGAACGGACTACGTCAAAAAGAAATTTATTGGAAAACTCAACACATACAGTAAAACACTAGTAAAAATATGCGACCAGAGGGAGAGTTTTTTCTAGCTAGTATGCGTAATGTTGGCCATTTTCGTTTGTGCTAATGATCTACCCGTCACAATAAATTATAAACTTCATGAAAAAAAGCAAAATATAAAAAACACAGTCTAATATCGAGTGGTTAAGCAAGTGTTATTGAGCCTAATGTAATTACACACATATCTCCCTGGCGGCAACGTCCGACTTATTTTAAAGCCATCGAACGGAGGAAACAGACGAGAGCGAGAAAGGATAGAGGAGAAAAAGGCGGGAAGCGGTATTCTTAAATCGATGTAGGCAAGTCCGTTGAGGAAGGATAGTGGCGGATGCGGAAGATGGGAGCGTTAAATATGGGTAATCGATCCAATTTACCTATCGACACATCGAATTATTTATTAATATATCTTATTACAAGTTCTCGATTCGTTACTGCGAGTAGAAATAAGTTGGTGCAATTCAGGAAAAGGTTTATACTCAAATAGATACTGAGAATTGTGTGATTAAATATAGTATTACTTAAGCTTATATATGCTACAATATTGTTGTGACTTTGAAAAGCCGATAATAAAAAAGATAATGTATTTAGAAATGTGTGTCTTTACAGACTACAGGATAGTATGTTACAGATAAACTTTATTCTTTGTCATTAGCTCCTCGATATATATTGTCTAGAAGAGTTCATATATGTTATATTACCACTGTACTATAGTATATTCACTTTTATAACTTTGTTCCACATGGACTCAATATGTTTTTCCTTTTACGGTGTACTAGCGAGGGGTACCCGACGTTGCCTGGGTGTTTGGGGGGGTTAAAAAAAAAGTAAGTATGAGGATCGAACCCGAACCCGAACCCTTGAGGCAAAGTTGTAAAGTAAAGTGTGAAAAAAAACGTACGATGTTAACCATTGCCCCACCGCGAGATGCTAACGGAAACACGTTTTAATTTATTTAATTAGTTGGATTTAGCAGGTGCCCGTTTTAATGAGTTAATGGGGTCAAGTTTGACAGCGGGATTTCATTTACTGCTGAAATCTCCCCCCCCAGATGTTATACGAAAAATGCCAACCCACATGCGGCGAGCGACAAATGTTGAATATTTATCTTCTCGAAATCGAGCAAATTAAATAGACAGGCGAGCTTCGTTTTTTAACTGTGAGATATTACGATTTATATGTGATATAAAAAGTTTTAAAAGGTTGTGGAGCGAGCGGAGGCTTCTCTGAAAAAAGCCTTTTGTAGACACACAGAAAAAGCGAACACACATACATGCATACATTTTCGCTTTTATATTTATAGATTAAAATATTGACCAAACTCTTGTGTATTTTTTCGCCGTTCAGGATCCATTTTCAAGATTGGTAACTTAAATATGTCGAACACAACATCGACTAGTCCGTTTTCTGAACTGTTATTTTCGACAACATCTGAATATGATATTTTTTGTCTGATTTACGTGTATTTTTAATCACACATCGGCCTCTTTACTAAGCAAATCATGTTCTCAATCCGTTTATCTTCTAGCCTTGTTACCAAGTATGGTTTATTGTTTGTTTAAAAGGAAACATTTTCACAAACGTTGAAGAGTTAGTTTGTGAGAGTTTCCCACGTTCTTATCTCATATAAGTTTGCAATCATCTATCAAATACCTTATTTTTTTAATTATCTTCACGATCATGTCATGGAAGTTTGGAAATTGTTATTTAGGGTGATCCTGTCTACCGTTGTAATAGAAATTAATCTCGCAAACGACCTAGTGTTTGCTTAGCCTATAAAATGCCAGCAGAAAATGTAGAAAGAAAAGACAAGCACAATTTTTTAGATCGCTCATTGGTGAACGTATGTCATTAATTTGTATATGTCCGCACTTTTCTACATAACTACGCCTTGGATTTTTTTTTTAATTTTGCACAAACATTAAACATGATACGAGTAAAAAAGTAACTGACCCGATTTTCCGGGGAAACTCCGGTTGCTCACCTAGGGATGCGTTTCGAGTTAAAATGGCTAAAATTAACACTTTTTTGCTTATTAAAAAAAATTGATGTCTTGAATTTTTATAAAACTTTCTGAAACATTGTAACTAACTGATTTTTATATAGTTTGGTTGTCTATCCTTCGCGATAACTAGAGGGTGTGTCCTAGGGGCTCTTTAAGGGCTAATAAAAACACTCCATTTTTCAGGCTATTTTACTATACTTGTCCAAAATTTTCTGTGTATGTCTATTTTGCAGTCGTGTATGCTGCTAAAGTCAAATTTTAATATGATAAGATCTTGGGGACTTTGGGGACTAAAAGGGGAGGTAAATAATGGGCTTAATCATTTCTTTTTTTTTGCATGGTGATGAACTCAGTTTTACATATGTTAACCTGCACCGTTTGTTCATTTTCATCAAAATTTGACATCCCCTAGGAACATTTGGGGCTAAATGCGGGGAGGCAAATGCTGAAGTTAGTTATTTTATTTATGCCTCATTCATTGTGCACGGGAGACCATGCACACTTCACTTGTTTTTGTTTTTTTTAAATCATGGTCTGAAGTCTTTTCTTTTATTTCCAAGAGTGTTACTGAACGCTCCGTAATGGTGTAACTCAAGTGCACTTTTTACTTCTACCCTAGTTTACAGGTAGGCAAACAGTGTGTCTCATCTGGTATATTTTGGGATATTTTGGTATATTTCGGGATAATTGGAGGTAATCTATCAGCACGACTAACTTGTGACGATAATAAAACCTCTATTTTAACATTCTAGTTGAGAAAAATGGTCCCTCATATCTTTTGTTTGATTTCAGTATGTGTTGGAAATCCATTTTGATGTATAAATCGTTAGCAGTGGGTTATGGTCGGTTTCTCATGAACAAGAAAATGGAATTTTATAACAGAAACAATAATAGCACCTGCTTCGCTCTCGAAATGCGAGTAATTATTTTTTGCCTGTGTATATATATATATATATATATATATATATATATATATATATATATATATATATATATATATACTACTCGATGGAAATAGGTTATAACGATCTATTTGTCATTTAATGCTCCAATCTCGCATCAGCTTTCATCGGTAATCACAATAATTAAGAGATCAGATTACAGTACGTCAAAATAATCTTATAATTTTCTCTCTTCTGATCTTGAGCATGTGGTACAATAGGGGAAAAATGTGGCTGGTTACTTTTAATGCATCTAAAACCAAGCGTCCGTCTTTATATCATCAACGTTCTCATCTCCATCTGGCATCAATTGAAATGATAGCTCCTGGGCTAGACTATTACTCCTGGTATGAAATGGAACAACATCAAATCTGTTGCCAATGTCGCTGGGAAAATAGTGGCATCCTTCTATCGATCCAGTAGATATCTCAATGCTGATGCAATTCTCTAGTTACCAATGATAGAGTACTGTTGCCACGTCTAGGCAGGAGCTGCTACAAAGACTTATCCTGCCTTGACAGAGTTCAAAATAGACTTCGTAGCCTAGTGGGGTGCCCTTTTCTCTTCTCTGCAACCTCTTTCTCGCAGAAGAAACATTGCGGATCTGCATCTGCTTTATCGTTTGTTTTCATGGCAAGTGCTCTTCTAAGCTCCAATCTATGCCACTCCTCAAGAAACTTTTACGGAAACACTTGTCTAGCTGAAAACACTGTCAATAATTTTTCCTACACTTTTTCTGTACCTAAACCTAAACGTAGATTCCATGAACAAAGCTTTTTCCTTAGAACTGCACATCTGTGGAACTGTCTTCCATTTGCCTGCTTTCCAGCTGGTTACAATCTGGTGGTCTTCAAGTCCAACGTAAACAAGTTCTTGATGAGCCGTTCCCCTTAAGTAATCCAATTTACCAAATTTCCACTACTAACGATTACTAAGTCATTGTCCCATTGGCTATTGTACATTTATTAACCCTTATCCTTGAGTGGCCTCTGGGCCTTGATAAGTGATAACTCCATTGTACAAAAATACACTACTCGATGGAAATAGGGTGTTAGTGATGAATATTTCATGTAATGTAATATATATGCTCTAATGAGCATGAGCTTGCATCGGTAATCACAATAATTAACAGATCAGATTGAAGAACGTCAAAATAATCTGACGTGAATATATATATATATAGAGAGAGAGAGAGAAAGAGAGAGAGAGACAGACAGACAGACAGAAAGAGAGAGAGAAATAGAGAGAGAGAGAGATAGAGAGAGAGAGAACGAGAGATCAAAGATTGTTTAAATGAAGAAGAGCTGGCACTAATTTTGCTAATTTAATAATTGCACAAGCAAGAAATATTTATGGTGGTATATTTGGGAACCGCCATCATTTTAATCGCAAAAACTTGACTTGGTATGTCCTCCTATTTAGTGTTTCCATAAAATTCACTCTATTTCGATATAAATTCATGGTTACGAATTTCTGAGAAAAATTGATTTGCGTTGATCAGTATTTTAAGTGATCACTAGAATATCGTCTGCGTATATTGTCACAAATTTTGCTCGGTTAAACAATGTGTCTATTACTTAAAATGGATTGTGCAACTATAATCCCGAATCTTCAATTTTTACAAGCACTTTTAGGTATTTCTACCAAGTAGTTTTTACGACCACCAGAGCACAGGTATTTATATATAAGCATCGTTTTAATCATCTTTTGAAAAAAAATCCTCGGTTGAGTTGCCAGATGGAGATGAGAATGAAATCCTCTTTTGGGCTACGTAGGAATTTTTCCATCCACTCTCTGCCAAAAATATTGAGTTATTCATTACGAACATTATTTCACAGCGTTCTTTTTGTTCTTTTTATGAAACATTCTGGAGTAGATCATGTTCAAATTGTATTTATCTACCAGTGAAGCTTTTAAGGTGTTTTAGTTGTTCTCTTCCAAGTTGGGTTTCTAATCATTTTTCATGTTCGAAAATGTATTATGCATTCGAAACGATTTACTGATTTATGAATTAATAATTATTAACTTTTCAACAATTTTTTATGCCAACCTTTTAAAATATGCTCTTGCATTAAAACTATGTGAACAATACAATATATAAATCAAATTATATTAAATCTTATAACTGACTCTTACCAAAAGTAATATTCTATGATTTTTTAAACAATATTTCTTAATCTAATTTCACCTGAAATTTTCATGTAATCTGGAAACTTTTTTCCCCAAAATAAACGTACTGTTCTTTTTGTTGCATTCATTTGATGTACAAGAAAGTATACACTGATGACATTATTCCAGCGGCAGAGAAGTGATGGTGGCTCAGCATAAATTAGTGCATAACGATGAGGGTTGACAACCAGGGTCTGCTAAGTTCGAACCAAATTCGTTCCACGGAAACACTTTCACTTGGCAACCCAATACCCTGTTCATAAGGAACATGACTTGGAGCAGGTATATTAAGAGCATTGCCAAGGCTGCTGCAAGGAAGCTGGGCTCTCTCAACTGTGCTAGAAAGCTACTAACGCTTAAAATTATCATGTACCTCTATAAGGTCACCATTCGTCCATGTATGGAATATTGTTATCACATTTAGGCTGGTGCATCTGCTACTAGTCTCTCACTCCTGGACAAGGTTCAAGTTCTGAACTGTCATCTAAGCTTCAGCTTCTATCCCATCGACCAAATGTTGTATCTCTCTGCCTGTTCTACAAGTATTTTAATGGTGAATGCTCAGACGAATGACGCGCATTTGTACCCCCTTCTCCTAAATACCACAGACAAACTCGGCAAGCAGCAAAATCCCACGCCTACACAGTAGAGATCCCTAGTTGGAAGAAAACTTCTACTACAATAGTTTCTCCCGCAGAATTGCTAGACTTTGGAATTCCCTTCCGGAATTCTGTTTCCCAAACTGTACTGGCACACAGAACTTCAAGTGTAATGTGAATAGCCATCTTGCTGCCGATCTCTTTTCATAATACTCCTGCAACTTATGTCCCCGATAGTAGTCCTACTTTAAAGTGGCACTGTGCCTTGTTTGGGGTGAAAATTGAATATAAATATTCCTAATAGAAAGATATCTGTGAAAAAATGCCAACAAATTTATTATTATGAATAATATTCAGCAAACAAGCAAGCAGATAATCATCACCAGCAACAGCTAGAGCAACAACATCATCCGACAGTTACGATCCATCTTTTTATGTTAATTTACTGAATTTAAAAGGCGCATATATTTATTTTCATTAATAAAATCAATCTATTTTCATTATACGTTTGTTTTTACTTTCTTTTCTTTTGTTCTGTTCTATTATTGTACTTAATAGAAGTCCGTTTGGGGTGTTTAAGAAGGGGTTAGGTGAAATCAAAATTTCATGTTTTTCATATAATTTACATATTTGAATTAGCTCATAAACGAAATAAATACTTTACAATATTTTAAAAGCACAAATACTTTAGTGATGATCTTCAAAAAACTATTATAATAATCTCGTTATATGTGCAACACACTGACTAATCCTTTTCAGTGCATTCAACAAATCTGTCAATTAGTTACCATTGCTCTTAGTTCTTAGGTGAAAGATTCCCCTCTCACTAACTGAAAATGAAAACAATTGCAAAATCTGTTATGCTATCAACTTGGAAAATATAAACATTTATAGACAAGAAAAAATCTATGATAAAAATAAAATAAAATAAAATAAAAATTAAATAAAATAAAATATATATTCCAAAGGAACTTTCCAGATAGATTCGATACATCTTTCCATGAGAAAAACATTTACACAATTAATAAAACAATGAACTAAAAAATAAAGATTAAAAACTGAAATAAATATAATATAAGCACTTGAATCTAGAAAGGAAATATCACAAAATTCATAACTTAACTGCATTAATAAGACGTCCGTCGCGGCTGCAAATAGGAATTGATTTTGTTTGAAATAAAAATGCATCGTTTTCATTTTTGAAAAGAAAACGGTCATCACGTGACATAGTTCGCTACTTAGACAAGCATGTTCTTTTATAAGTAGTAATGTGTCGACTGACGGAGGGCGGGTCTTAGCATAAAGGTTTAGTTCACAAGATTTCCAGTTACAGTATAGCTGGAAATGTCTTCTCAATTAGTAAATCATTTCTCTCTGATAGGTTCATAAGAGTAGTGGTTGATGGGCAGAAATCAGAAGCTCTTAGTATTAATGCTGGAGTCCCTCAGGGGTCCATCCTGGGCCCAACTCTCTTCCTGATCTATATTAATGATCTTCCAAATCACATCCTTACATCATTCGTAGACATCTATGCTGATGACACTACCATATATGGTAGCACATCTAAGACCGTAAACGACCAAGTTCTCTCAGATTCTCTCTCCTCTGATCTTGAGCAAGTGGTACAATAGGGAAAGAGGTGGCTTGTTACTTTTAATGCATCTAAAACAAAGCTTTTGTCTTTATCATCAACGCTCTGATCCCCATCTGGCATCAAGTGAAATGAATGGCTCTCGTCTTGAGGAGGCCTCATGCTTTGACAAGCTTCTGGGTTTGACCTTTACTCCTGATCTTAAATGGAACACATACATTAAATCCGTTGCCAAGGCCGCTGGAAAAATGGTGGGATCCTTCTATCGATCCAGTAGATATCTCACTGCTGATGCAATTCTCTATCTATATAAGAGCCAGGTACGTCCAAGGGTGGAGTACTGCTGCCACATCTGGGTAGGAGCTGCTAGAAAGGACTTATTCTGCCTTGATAGAGTTCAAAATAGACTTTGAATCCTTGTGGGGGATGTCCTTTTCTCTTCGCTGCAACCTCTTCCTCACAGAAGAGATGTTGCGAGTTTGTCTCTGCTTTATCGTTATTTTCATGGCAGGTGCTCGGCTGAGGTCCATTCTGTGCCCCCCTCATTAAACTTTCACAAGAAACACTCGTCTAGCAGAAAACACTATCATTAGTTTTCCCCACTCTTTATCTGTGCCCAAATCTAAGCATAGATTCCATGAGCAAAGCTTCTTTCTTCGAACTGCACGCCTATCGAATTGTTTTCCGTTTTTCTGCTTTCCAGCTGACTACAATATGGTTGTCTTCAAGTCTAACGTAAACAAGTTTTTGATGAGCCGTTCCATATAAGTTAACCAATTTACCGAGTCTCCATTACTAACGGTTACTATATTGTCCAATTTCTACTGTACACTCTTTAACCCTTATCCTCGAGTGGCTTCTTGGTCTTGATAAGTGGTGATGCCTATGTAAAAAGAAAAAAATTATACTGATGTGAGTGCCGGATAATCACCGACAGCACGAGGAAGCGACTAGAGGTAACTAAAACCTGGCTCCTGAGGAGAATTTTGAAGATATCCTAAACAGAAAAAAAAACAAACCTGAAGGTATTAGAAACACATAAAGGTCTCTAATAAGAACAGTCGTGGTGGTGGTGATTTTGTTAAGACTTATTAATTTCTTATGAATTTGATGATTATTGTTGGCGTTCGTTTCCCCGATATTTTTCTAGTTAGAATTATTTCTAGAAGGGCATCGGGTACTTTTGCGATGAATAACTGAAGTGATTAGTATGAATATATGTCTACTGAACTTTCCATAACGATATTTAGTTCAATATTTAATTGTAACGAGCTTTATATTTTCAGCGATGCGAGTATTCAGTGCGAACGTTATGTTCCTTCTTCGTGTCAATTAGTGCAAAGCGTTCAGTTATTCGAAAAATAATTGCCTGGATATTAATTATTTCACTAAACTTCAACAATTTTGTATAATACAAAACAAACAAAAAATTAAGACAAATATCGCAATTAATAATGTGCAGTATTTACGAACAAGTTATTGTATCGTTGAAAATGTCTTCTGTTTGCTTTAATAATTTTTTCGCTTGGTTTGACTTTTAATTTTGATTTTTTTTTTTTACTTTTGTTGTGTATTTTGACTAATGTTATGCGTTCTGAAGCAATGGGTATTAGTCCGCCACATAAGCGGCTTATTAAAGTAAACCCGAAATAAAACACAGACCAGAAAGAGACGAGAATAATGTGTTGAATGAAAAATCATTCTGTGTTGCAATTAGTTTAATGCCTTATATGATGGAAGACGTAATTTTATTGTACGGCTATTTTTATTATATTCACCACAATACCGTGAAAGCATTTATTTTTACATATAAACACCCACACACACACCCACACACACACACACACACATATATATATATATATATATATATATATATATATATATGTATATATATATTGTGTACAGAAAGTTGTTAGATGAGACAAATCATTGGTACCGTCGGTTTCAAGCCCGATAATAAGGACCGTTTAAGGTATCCTTATCAAGCTCTCTTCAGCCAATATTCGGCTATATATATATATATATATATATATATATATATATATATATATATATATATACTAAAAGGGAGATCCGACATAGCCCGGGATTGAATGATAATCAACGAACGCTTCACACTCTCGTATATTTATTTTCCTCGAAACCAGTGAAATCGACCATTTTTCAATCAAATCTATTTAATTGCCTGATCCACTTTGGAAAACTGTCGCGGAGAACCGGGAGCAAGCTTCATATGTCCTAAGGTAGTGATTTGGTCCAAATACATTGTAGTGTACAATGCATATTTGAGAAGCTAATGTTCATTTTATAAAATTATTTTTTATATATAATGGGTTTAATTAAAGTTTAAAATTCAAGAATCAAGTATCATATTCAATTGTCTAAATCGACACATTAATTTCGAACGCGCTCCTGCCATATAAAAAAATCAACTGTTGATTTTTTATGCCTGGCCTTTCTGCTTGTGTGGTAATAAAACTTCTCAAATGCACTTGTGATATTACGTTGTGTAAGGTGTTTACTTTGATCGCCTGTTACAGCTTTCATTAGATATTTTGATAATCGATAATCGATACTTATCGAATACAGTCCTATCTAAAAACACTCCCAGACGCATGAAATATCTTTCTGTAAAACTTAAAAAATAACGACTAAGTGGTCTAGGGGCAAATAGGGAACGAACTGACACGAACGCAGCCACAAACAAAACCACATACTATCAAAGATCCTTTCACACTCACATATATATATAAATATATATATATATGCGTGTTTATGCATATATATATGTAAATATATATATATGTATATATATGTATATATATGTATATATTATTTATGAATATATATATGTATATATATATATGTATATATATATGTATATGTGTGTACATATATATATATATATTTATATATATATAATTTTATTTTTCTAGAAAACATATGATATTTTATGTAACAACTTTCAGTATTTATTTCAACAGTGTTGAATACGTTAGTAGAGCTAGGCTGTAAGTGATGGAGGTATATGTGCGATATAAGCTAAAAGCTAATTATACGTAATTATATAGTATTCAAGCATGATGAATTGTGATACAATGAAACAGTACGGTATGGGGATCACTATATATATATATATATATATATATATATATATATATATATATATATATATACATATATATATATGATTGTTGATCTGGATTAAATCCGACGATATTAAATAAAATGGAGGTGAAAGGACCTGAATACTCAACGTTTCGCCCGATTTATGCGGGCATTTTCAAGAGGGATTGTCATTGATGAGAGAGTCGGAAGATTTGGGGCTATATATAATGATGGGAGAGAGAAGCGTGTTTTCCTTATGTAAATTAGATGTCTATATACATATATACATTTTATGAGAGAAAATAAATTAGAGTAAACTAGCGTAGTGGATTACTAGCAGTGTCAGAAATTTCGTGAAAATAGTGAATAATTCCACCCCATCTTTCCAAGCTTATAACTCCTCGAAAAATGTAATTCAAGCCCTAATTGTTTTTTTCAATTAAAGGAGCAAGGACCAAGGTTCCATTAAAAAAAAAAAAGAAAAAACAATGTGTTTTTTTTTAAAAGGTTATAAACTTCGGACTTTACAGGTAAATTTCTAAAAAAAGGATTTTTTTTTGTTTTAAATTTGAATATATTATTTATTGACCTTTTCTCTTCAATTTGTGATATATAAAACTATTTGACATAAATTAATTATTTACTTTTAATAGACATTTCAAAATGAGAGGCGTGAATTATTCGACCCCCTGTCTTTCCAAGCTTATAACTCCTCGAAAAATGTAATTCAAGCCCTAATTTTTTTTTCAATTAAAGGAGCAAGGACCAAGGTTTTTATTTAAAAAAAGACAAAAAAAAACAATGTGTTCTTCTTATAAAATAAGGTTTTAAACTTCGGACTTTACAGGTAAATTTCTAAAAAAGGGATTTTTTTGTTTTAAATTTGAATATATTATTTATTGACCTTTTCTCTTCAATTTGTGATATATAAAACTATTTGACATAAATTAATTATTTACTTTTTAAGAGAAAGTTGAAAATGGGTGACACTTGGGGGGGCGTGAATTAAAAAAAAACGTTTGTCTAAAATATTATATTCGGTTTATTGGAAAGAACATAAAATTTCACATTGACCCTGAAAATATCGTAAAAATAGAATCAATAGAAAAATTTTGATAGATTTTTAAAGTTTAAAAATTGAAAAATATTGAGTTCGGAAAATTCATTACTGTTTAAAAAAAAAATTCTATTACTTTTAAAACAACTGTAATAGTTTATTTTGGAAGTATAATCCATAAAGAAAATAAATAACCCACTTTTAACAGAGAAATTATGAGATTTTTATATTGTATTCGCAGTTTCGTGTTAGGGGTGTCAAAAATTCCTACAAAAATTCTGATACTGCTAGTGGATTACGTTTAAAAATTAAAATATGGTAGAGATTGTATGGTAAAAGATTGCGTCTCGAAATATAACCGTGAAAGATTAAGTAAATAAAATGAAACGAGATTACGAAAGGAGATTTTAAAAATTAGAGATAATTGCATTTGGATAAAATAGCGTAGTAACTTATTTTTAGACGCAATCTTAAGTTACTACGCTATTTTATCCCAATTCAATTATCTCTAATTTTTAAAAACTCCCTTCGTAATCTCGTTTCATTTTATTTACTTAATCTATCACGGTTATAAAATATTCAAAAAGCAATGTAATATAAAAGCAACTAATTCTTAAAACAACGTATTCTAAAATCATTTCACTCTGAAAACACCGTATTATAAAAGCAATGTATTCTAAAAGCAAGGTATTCTAAAAGCAATGTATTCTAAAATCACTGTATTTCGAATACACCGTATTCTAAAAGCAATGTATTCTATAAGAAATGTATTCTAAAAGCAATGTATTCTATAAGCAATGTATTCTATAAGCAATGTATTCTAAAAGCAATGTATTCTAAAAGCAATGTATTCTATAAGCAATTTATTCTATAAGCAATGTACTCTAAAAGTAATGCATTCTATAAGCAATGCATTCTAAAAGAAATGTATTCTAAAAGCAATGTATTCTAAAAGCAATGTATTCTAAAAGAAATGTATTTTAAAAGCAATGTATTCTATAAGCAATGTATTCTAAATGAAATATATTCTACGCAATGTAATCCACATCATATCATTCTAAGAACAATGAAACACATTCTTAAAACAATGCCTTCTAAAAGCAATGCATTCTAAAAGCAAGGTATTCCAAAGCAATCAATTGTGAAATTAGTGTATTCCAAAATCTATGCATTCTTAAAGCAACGTATTCCTAATACAATGTATTCATAAAGCAATGCATTTTTAAAGACATATTTTCTTAAATAAAGCATTCCAAAAGCAATGCATTTTAAAAGTTATGTATTCTAAGACGAATGTATTCTTATATAAATGCCTACTAAAAGCATAGAATTCTTAAAGCAATGTGTCTTTAAAGCAGTGTATTCTAACGAAATGCATTCTAAAAGCTGTTCCTTTATGAAAACAATATATTCTGAAATCAATATATTAAAAATAGTTTCATTCTAAAAGTACATATATTCTAAATCATCGTATTCTAAAAGCAATATATTCTGTAACCGTGTGTTTTTAAAGCAATGTATTCAAAAAGCAATGCATTCTAAAAGCAATGTAGTCTGAAAGCAATGTGGTCTAAAAACAGTATACTTTAAAAGCAATATACTTTTAAAGAAACATTATCTAAAGGCAATGTATTCCAAAAGCAATGCATCTTGAAAGCAATATAATCTAAAAGCAATATAATCTAAAAGCAGCGTATTACAAAACACAATGTATCTTGAAAGCACTATATTCTAAAAGCAATGTATTCTAAAAGAAATATATATTCTGAAACTATGTATTATAAAAGCAATGTTTTAAAATAAAGCAATGTATTCTAAAAAATGTATTCTAAAAGCAATGTATGCTAAAAGGAATACCTTCTAAAAGCAATGTATGCTAAAAGCAATGTGATCTTAAAGCAATGTATTCTACACGCAATATCTTCTGAAACAATGTATTTTAAAAGCAATGTAATCGAAAAACAATGTATTCTAAAAGCAATGTTATCTAAAAGCAATCTATATAATTATAAAACTCAAATGACCTTGTAACGGGTGTTGTAACTACACATCAGGTTTACGACTTCCGGTTTCGCATTCGTACATAAACATAAACCCATAATAGCGTAAACAAATATACTCAAATAACTACTATTGCAGAATTTGACATGCGCACTGAAATATTAGCGTTATTATTTAGAAATTATTATTTAACATGTAAAGGGTGGGGATGTTTTTCAATTATTATGTATTACAACTATACTGTCACAATTTTCTTACAAATAAATCAATTTTGACAACCATAAAAACAATTTACAAGGGCGATTTCTCTACCGCTTTCCTTTTTTAATTTATTCTCGATTTTTTAACACACCTTTCTTAAAAACATTCATACATTTTCTTCGACACTACCAACATAAATAAATAACCCCAAAAATATGTTTTTTTTTAAATTGCGTTTCAAATAAATAATCAACACGACAATAAAACCTATTATTTTACTTTGTATGTTTTCAGTGTCCCAATTGTTTATTTTTTCGCGTTTAAATTATCCAAATAAACAACTGTTAATATTTTATTCTTTTTTTTTACATCGTTCATGTCTGTATTACGTTTAAGTTATTTGAACGCAATTTTCTTACAAATAAATTTACTTTAAATCATTAAAAAGCATGAGAGCATTTTAGAAAGGCGATTTACCCACCGCCTTCCTTTTTTTTAATTTATTCTCAATTTTTAATACACTTTTCTTAAAAAACATTCATAAAAACATTCATACATTTTCTTCTACACAACCAACATAAATAAATAACCTCGAAAATATGTTTTTTTAATTTGCGTGACAAATAAATAATCCAAGCGACAATACAACGAATTGTTTTACTGCGTACGTTTTCAGCGTCCCAATTGTTTTTTTTTTCGCGTTTAAATTATCCAAATAAACAAACGTTTATACTTTTTTTTACGACGTTCATTTCCGCATTGTCTT
Organism: Euprymna scolopes; assembly: GCF_053919585.1. Taxonomy (NCBI): domain Eukaryota; kingdom Metazoa; phylum Mollusca; class Cephalopoda; order Sepiida; family Sepiolidae; genus Euprymna; species Euprymna scolopes. The sequence continues at coordinate 75,346,814 of NC_136513.1, read as the reverse complement.
AATTAGTTCTATTGACCTTATTGTAGACATATAAATTAAATATTTGATCTAATGAGTCATGAATTTTTGGTTGAAATAAATGAAATAAAGGTGCATTTTGTTTTCATTTTCTATTTAAAAAGCCAGTCTTTACATGGGATAAGTGTTTTTAACCAATCTGTACTTTCAACTAACAATTTCATTTAAAAAGATATAGCAAAATTTGAATTTAACTTTAAGTATTATGGTATCTGTCCGGTGCATATTTACCTATAAGTATAGTAACAACTTATAATTCAATGGCTGTAAGTTTTTTTTTCAAAAATAAACAATTATAAACAGAACGACTCATAGAAATTTATCTATATTCTTTTTTTTATTCTAATATATTTTCATAGTAATGTTTCTGTTATGTCACAAAAAAACTATTTTCTTTACGTCACGCTCATATATTAATTCCATAGCTAATATAACATACTGACATAACGGGCCACGGGTAGTCTAGTGTAAAATTAAAGCAGTATATTCTAAAATCCATATATTCCTAATCAACGTATTTTAAAATCAATGTAATCTAAAAGCAATATATTCTAAAAGTAATGTATGCTAACAACAATGTTTTCTAAAACAATGTATTCTAAAAAGCAAAATATTCTAAAAGCAATGTTTTCTAAAAAGCACTGTATTATAAAAGCAATCTATAAGATAAAAGGCAAAATGTCTGTGTCGATTTGTATGTGTGCTAAAAATTCAGAACACAAAACGGGAATCATTTCAAAGATCCATGTCTCGGAGGACAAACATTGAAAATTTTTCCAAAAAGATTAATTCCTTTACCGGCAACTACGCCGTTTTATACTAGGGGGGCACCTTTTTTCTCGACATTTTTGCAAGTCATTCAAACCCCATGTAAATGACATCGTATAAAACAATAAAACATGGTTATTATCGGAGTTCGTTACACTACAATCGCGGTGGGCGCATCGATAATATCGTTTGCTTTTTTTTGCCCCTTTTCCTCTTGCGCGTTATGGGTTCGAGCCTACCATCTACTCCTAATTTTTTTCTTGCACTCGCATGGGTACTCGCTCCTACTTTTTTGTTGCTTAATTAACCCCTTTTACACACATCTCCACACACCTGGGAAACGCCGGGCACCAAGGCGTATGTAGGATAAAACAATGTAATTTAACAACAATGTAATCTAAAAGCAATGCATTCTAAGGGCAATTATCTTACTAACAAAATTATATATGACAACTTTTTCCAACAAATCAAAAGTAATGCAATAGCCTTAGGTTTAACAGATTATCGTAGTAATTTACACCTTTGCTTTGTGTATATTCGCAAAGAATATTATTTTTCATAATATATTTGAAAATAAAATTTTCAACAAACAATGTATTCAAAGAGCATTTTATTAACCATTCTTTCTATAGAATTATTTTTGACAAGTTTATTTAGCATCAAAATAACCCAGAGATGGTTGATATGCCGGAAACTAAAGCAAACCATACAAAATGCTTTTTTTTAAATAATTTTTCATTTATACTTTCCATCAAGAAATTATGCACAAAAATAAACAAATAGAATATAATGTTTAAGAGGCTGAATTTTAAAACTTCCTACTTGCCTGAAACGTTGAAGTAATACATTTTACTGATCTTTTTTTACGCGATAAATAAAGCTTGACAAGTAGCCAATGCCAATTCATAGAAAACAAGAAAAATACATCAAAAAATGTTTTATCTGTGCTTTAACATTTAAAGCTTTCAACAGATACTAAGAATATCTTGAACTGGACTTTGACAATCATATTTTTATGAAATCATATTTTATTAAACCAGATGGAAGAATACGTTGCAAATTGAGGATCACCATGAAGATTGGATCACATCAAGGACCGACGACATTATATATTATAATGTTACTTAAAGTGGTGCTAGTGCATTTATTGACCCACGCTATTTTTTAAATCGTATTTTCAAGTTTAATTAAAGTTTTATGATATCTGTTTTTATTAAATTGTAAGGTTAAAGTACAGAATAGGTACAAAACACCCTACCATCCCCATTTTAAGAATGTCTTTCTAAATAACATTATTATTTCAGCACAGATACATAAGTGCACTAGTATTATAAAATAGATCAGGAGAGAGAGAGAGAGAGAGAGAGAGAGAGAGAGAGAGAGAGAGAGAGAGAGGGTGAGTTATAGTGTAGACACGTTGACCGGATTACGTGTGAGTCATGTGATCAGGTTAGCTGAATCGGAGAGATTTGGTTGGGACTTGGAAGAAAGCGGACGGCTTCGTCGTTGTCTCCTCCCCTTCGCTAGGGGGACGATCGCTGACATGGTAGAAATAAGACCTAGAAGAAGAAACCAGACAGACCAAATTCACTTTCCATTCTTCTGCGATCGATCTGGAAGGTGAATAAAAAACTATAGAACCAATTTCTTGTCTTGGAGTGAAATAAATATTCGTCCCCAAAAACAGGTGCCAGTCTCCCTCCCAGACGAGATGTTCCAGATGGACCAACAAAATGGCAGAAGGTATGTTCAAATGCATGTCACACACACAACGACATAAACTCTGATAAGATAATTAAACACTCAATCCTTTATGATACGACAACGTAACAATCCTTTATGATACCACAATACAACACTAGTGCCCTAAAATCTGACGTCATCCATTAAAACAGATAAGGTTTTATCAGGACGAACGATTGACTTTTGGATTACATATTTACCAGTCGAGCCAATGCACATTTAAACATTTAAAAGTACAACCGCTGAGATACAACGCGCGGCTCTTTTCAAACAGACTTTTCTTTCTCCAACTTAACAACATGGCAAGAAAGAAGAAGAGGAAAAATGAAGGAAATAACATACTGAGGATGGAGTTTAGCTCCGAAATATATTTATATTATAAATTTCAAACAAGTAAAGTATTTGATTGAGATTTTCGGACTGACTTCCTCATCTTAGTTGTTATCGTCACAACGTTTCGGCCGTTTTGCCCTCCATCAGGTGTTTTGTATCGAACTAGGGAACCGTTTGTTAGGAGTCTCGAACCCAATCCTTTATTATTATTACGGTTCCCCAGTTCGATACAAAACACCTGATGAAGGCCGGAGGGCAAAACGGCCGAAGCGTTGTGACGATAACAACCAAGATGAGGAAGTCAGTCCGACAATCTCAATCAATGAAAACACCTCATCTAAAAAATACAGACAATTACTAAGTAAAGTATTTGTTTATTTTCCTAATATTACGTTGTGATTTGGCTTTCAAGCGCACTTTGTGCGTATTTTATTTTACATACCATTCGTTTTTCTGCCTAAAAAAATAATTTTTGTGCTATTAAATAAATGTTAGCTTTATCAAAACATATCTATTGATTAAATATATTTCACATTTCTTGTTAGAAATTATTAATTAAACTTTTCAAAGGATCGCGTATATTTTCTATTCGTTACCCCCTTATTTTGAATAAATACTTATATTAATGCTGTTGTTATTGTTGTTGTTGTTGCTGCTGTTGTTGTTGATGATGATGTTTTTCTTCTATCCAGAAAAATATCTCTTCATACGCATACTTTTGTTAATTAAATATATTTCTTATTCCGTGTACTTTCCACGGGTCCTTCTAGTATACATGATTGCAATAAACCCACATACATCTATAAAGAACAAACATGGTCTATGTATATATGATAATAAATATCTTTTAGATTCCACTTATAAATGGAGACTGAAGCCACAGGTTGCCAATGGATGTAGTTTGGCTTTTTTTTTAAACATTTTGCCTTTTTTCATTCGCCATATTTACTTAGTAAATCAATTGCTTCCTCTATCGATCTCTTCATGATTCGAGACTTCCGACATATCGATACATATAATATAAACAATTTGTCTTCATTACTTACCTTCCCCATTCATTTCTCAATCAATCGATACAATCCCAGTGTTTGCAATTGCTCCAGTGCGGAAATATCTGACATCTTTACACATTATTATGTTAGATGCATCAATAACAGATATATCATCAATTATATTGTTTGTTTCTATTTTTCTTTATGACCTTTCGTCGCCTTATATGAAAATCGTATTCAATAATAAACTAAAATATTCGTAGTTTTTATTGGATAAAACTTGTAATTTTTTTCGGTTTCTTAAGTAAGCGAAATGTGTTAATTTCCAAAGAATGAACATGATGCAAATTTTAAATTATAAAACGATATTTCTCAGATTTTTTTCGCTATCTCCGACGAGAATACGCACTGACCTTGCAGTTTTCTAAGCCTTACTAATTTCGTGCAAATTGAAAACGCGTGTTTTGATTTTCACACAATGACTAAAAGATTGCCGTACAGAACCAACGTGCTCCCTCTATCCGGTTTTCCCCATTTCTTTCGCAACTACTCAGAAACTTCATCTACTTCCTGTATGGTAATCAGTGTTTGGACGATTAATCGGAATCGGGTACAAGAAAAATTGGAACTTTTTAGAATATCGGAATCGGACATATGTATTCGTATTTTACGAGTGTTGAATAGCGGGTAACATATACAGACAACATATCAGAGAGTATATCGGATGAGTGTATATCGCCAGGGACACATTTATACCGGAGAACGGCATCGACGGTGGCGATAATTCTATTTGTACATATTATTAATATGGAACTGGGAGATACATGTGTACAGTTCTTTTTACATTAGAGGGGAAATACATTTCTAATGATGATAATACTAATAATACTATGGAAGGGGTATTGCACAAGTTTCATTACAAGATGATAGATAAAAATATTTACCTTTCTTTGTTGGAATGGAGACACGAAGGCAAGCAGTTTACAAATATAAATGATCATTTTTTTTATTCTACCCACTATTTGATTGATGAATCAGAAACTCAAGTTCTTATGATTATATAGTCTTATCTTCCCTTCTTCGTCTCCAAGGGGTGTCAGTCCCCAGTCTGACCTACTCGACTCTGACTAAATCGTTCTGACTATCTGTCTCTGACTCTGTCTCAATATATTGGGAATTTACTTTCTTTATGACGTCAAAGCGTGCCTCTCCGCGTGAAATTCATTCATGTGGATTTTAAATAAATGCACATGCTTTTGGCAACAAAGAAATTCCTAAATTGAATTGTTTTATTTATAACCTATTTATTTCATTATGGTTTCTAAACTGCATTCATATCTTACTCTGACATAAATAATATTTAGTTATTTCCAAGAAAAATGATAATCATTCTACATTCCTAGGATTTCAATATGTATTCTTTTTTAAATTTTCTTACTGTGTTCAATTCTAACCTTTTTTCAAATATTATTTTTATTACTAAGGTCTGTCCTTTCGCATGTAATACGATACCAAAAAGGATTCTTTTAATTATCTATTTTTCTTGAATTTTTAAAATCTTCCTCTGTTATTAATAATGTTTGAATAATAAATAGTTATTATTTTTAACCATCAGTAAAACTAAAATTTATAGATTATCCCCAAACAATGTATTTTTATGTTTGAGAAAATGTATTTTTATGTTTAGCATATGCTTTTTCTGGTAATCGGAAACAAACAAAAAATCTCTAAAGTTGAATTATTAGAGATTTCTAAAGAATTGTATCAGAATCAGGAATTTAGTATGGAATCGGTAATTGTATATCGGATTGTGACTCTTCAAATATCAGATAAGAGCTTAACACATGTGCCCTCTCGACAAAAATGCCCCCGACAAACACGAAAAGCAGCGAAGTCCCACCCCAAAACATTAGAGATCCCTATATGTAGGAAGACCTTCTACTCTAATAGCTTCTTCGCCAGAACCTCTAGACTTTGGAATTCTGTTCCGGTTTTTTGCTTCCCCAACTATACAGACATGCAGGAGTTCAAGTGTAATGTGAACAGACACTCCCTACACAGTACCTCTGCAACGTAGACCCCGTACATCAAAGTGGCAATGTGCCTTGTTTGGGGTGAAAATGTAAAAAAAAACTGGTGCTATACCTTGTATAAGGTTGACCTGGTACTGTCAAAGGTAGGGTCGGTCACATTCTTGGAGTATTACACATACCCACTTTTCTAAGTATAGTATTCCGAAATGGTCACCTATCTTATACTGGCCAGACTTAACGTCACTTAACTTTGGTTATCTAATGAGAACTGATTTGTCAATGTGATACATTCTGAGAAACAGGGGTGTGTGGGATTAGAAGGAACGTAAAACTTATTAGCTTATTTAAGTTACTCTCGTTCATTCTCAATTCGTTTGCCTCATTCTTTTCTTTGTGCCATTCTAAAAAGAGAAAAAGAAATGATTTCACATAAATGTGCAAATTCTACAATTTTCAACTAATTAAAATTATTGCCGCTCATTTGAAACGATAAACTTTATGAGCCAGAAGAAAATAGCATTTTTAAATTTAAAAAAAGATAACAGCAACACAACTGCAGAAAAAAAAAACAGAAGTGAATCCAAACTAGCTTAAATTGAGATATACGATAGCATCAGATGGGTGACCATTTGGGAATATTAGGCGCTGTTTGAATTGCAGAATTATAGAAATTTCCAGGTTAGTATGTGAAGCGCGTTTAAAGAATTATGATAAATGCACCCTGCTTTAATTAAGAAATATTCTAATGTAAAACTTGAGGTCTACTGCCATCTCTGTGTTTGGCAATCATTTACTCGGTTGTCTCAGTGAAGATAAAATCAAAATGTAATAAGTCACCACATGTACTTCTCCATCGTACAGTATATCGATACTTTATAGCTGACTGGAATAGTTTCCATAATTTTTTATCAAATATATCTCTGTGTTTCATATTAAAAATAACATACCTTCCATATACTGAGAATAAAGCCGCTTTTTTGACTGCAAGCAACCACTGTAAAAAAGTAACAAAGAATTGCATAGAGTTATATGCTCAGTTCGTCAAGTCCAAATAGCTGAGCAGTGGCTTCGTTCCAACCAGTTTGGGTGAATAATAGTGTCCTGAACAAATGCCTGTCCTCTCTCAAATTGGACCTGAGGTAATCTCATCAGCATCAGACAAAGCAAAACTCTTTACCAAGAACTTTGTAGCAAAGTCTGCCTTTTGCGATCAGGGTCGCCTATCCCCATATGTCCTTCTGTGTCTGAAAACGCGCTGTACGGCATACAAATATTTATACATGAAGCTACCAACCTAATCAAAAGCCTTGATCCCAGTATAGCAACTGACACTGATGCCATTCCAATTATATAGTGTTAAAAAATGTTCATCCAGTACTAGCACCCATATTTACAAAGCTGTTTGAACATTTTCTGAAAAAGAAATGTTTCCCAACGCCCCGGTAAACCTCATCAGTCTGCCCTATATTTAAACATTTAGGTGGTCGGGCATATCCCTCTCAGTGCAGAACAGTCTGTCTCTTGTGCGCTATGAGTAAGTTGCTGGAATCTGTGTTGAACAGAGAAGTGGTCAACCATCTCAGTATAATAACCTGCTCAGTGACATGCAATATGGTTTCCGTTCTGCTAGATCTACAGCTGATAGGGCGGGTAATATCTCACAGGATTTTGCATCTTTGTTTCTGAAGAAATTGCTCTTGGCATATCAAAGTCTTTTGATAGAGTATGGCATGAAGGTCAACTAGACAGGATCTCCAGCTACTGAATAGCTGGAAACGTCTTCTCAATTATTTATTCCTGAGAGAGTAGTTGTTGATAGACATAAATCAGAAGCTCACAGTACTGATGTCCTTCAGGTTTCCATCCAACTTACTTCCTGATCATCATCAATTATCTCTTAAATCACGTTCTTAAATCATTCATAAACATTTATGCAGACGACACTAACATCAATGGCAACACTTCAATGGTCCAAGATAACACGGTCTCTCTGATCCTCTCTCCTCTGATCTTGAGCATGTGGTGCAATGGGGATAAACGTTGCTGGTAAATCTTGAATGCATCTAAAACTAAGCTTCTTTCTTTCCACCATCAACGCTTAGATCCTCATATGGCCTTAATTGAATTGACCGGCTATCGTCTTGGGGACGCTGCATGTTTTGACAAGCTTCTGGGTCAGACCTTCACTCTTAGTCTGAAATGGAGCACATACATGAAATCTATTGGCAATATCGCCGGAAAAATGGTTGGATTATTCTACCGCTCGAATAGATATTTAACTGCCAGTGCAATCCTCTACCAGTATAAGAGACAGGTGCGTCCTAGGATGAAGTACCGTTACCACATCTCTGCTGGAGCTGCCCAGAGCACTTTATTCTGTCATAACAGAGTTCAAAACCTGAGCGTTGAAATCATTTTTCTTCCCTGCAACCGCTTTCCCACAAAAGAGACGTTGCGAGCCTGTCTCTATCGTCATTTGAGATGCAATCTATAGTCCCCCCGTTGCCAAACTTTCACAAAAACTTTTCTACCTTAAACAATTGTCAAAAATTACCCCGTCTCTATCTGTGCTTTAACCTTAATATGGATTCCATGAACAAAGTGTATTTCCTAGAACTACCGGCATGTAGAACTCTGTTCCACTGGCTTGCTTTCTAGATGATTACAATATGATCGTCTTAAAGTATAAGGTATACTTGGTCTTGTTGAGTCGTCCCCTTAAATAATTAAATTGTATTAAATTTACAGATTACTACGCTAATGTCCTAATGACTACTGTACACACATTTACCTTTATCCTCGAATGGCATTCGAGGCTTACTAAGTGATGACACCTTTGTAAAAACAATACGTATAAAAAGACAAATTCAGAGAGTTTTTTAAAATGTAAATTTCTTGATTATATTTGAGAGAGAAATGGAGGATGTGGTAGTTTAAAAAGACTGTACTTCTAAGCATAGTGGAAAATGATATAATGAAATTCCAACCTATGCCAGGTCTAAAAGTAGTAAAGAATGAAAAAATAATAATATACACGTTACGTAGAGGCGGAAAACACACATACACAGACACACGAGATGCGGTTACACAATCTTATTAATGTTACGTTGTGTGTATGAATATCTTCTATAACGACGTACATGTTGAATAGTGGGTTTTATATTTTATCTGTATACTCATGTGCGTATAAATGCGTGTATGAATATACGTTGCATCATTTAGTTGATCGTCTAGTGTGTATATTTTAACATTTATGCAACAGTTCTAAGAGGAAACGATTGACGTGGACGTATCGAAACAGTTGTAGACAAAGAGTTCTTTTTAACAGATCTAAATAACACAACACATACCTGAATTATTTACAAACATTTATTTTAATGATCCGACCGGCATCTTCAGAGGTTATACGTTTTTACATCTTGGCTGCCTGAGATGACGCTGCCTCCTGATCCATGGAGTGGCCAGCTCCTCTTTTTGAGTCGTCCATTCCCTCTGATGTCCAGCTCACAACTGCCTAAAATCTCCCCAAATCTACATTTCATCATGTGTCTCATTACGTCTCTCATTACGTGTCTCAGACCAACAGCTGATGTAACCCCAATCTAGTTATTTTTTTATGCAACCCAAAAATCATTTATACATCTATTTTCTATTTTAACATTCCTTTTGCGATATTGTTATATTATATGTCAATAATTTTTCCCAATTTAATTGTTTATTTTTCTAATCATAATAATCGATCCAGCGGCCCGCTGTCGCTCGAATCAAATAATAATAATAATAATAATAATAATAATAATAATAATAATAATAATAATAATAATAATAATAATAATACTATTTTGACACTTGGTCCTGCTTGTCACAGTTAACACAGATACTACGCTATGATCACAGCCCAAAGGGTCACAACATTACACTCATAGAGAGATTAAACGTTTGTGTCGGTTGTAATTCTATAAATGCAAAAGAAACTGATTTCACCATGAAGTGAACTTAACTTCAACTTCTATTTGTTATATCTCATAACAGGAAATGACGATTCTGACCAACTTCCCATCTACTTCCGACATTAGGAAAAGCTGGCATTTGACCGCTCGAAGTACGATAAGTTATTTATCTAACCGCCATTAAAACCTCAGCCATTAAAATAATGATACACCGACGTAAATCCCAAATAAGCATATGTATTCCCAGTGGCGGAAGTCAAACGACATTCCCAATTCATCTCTCTGTCTCTCTGTCTCTCTCTCTCTTTCTATCTCTCTCTCCGTTTCTTCTTTTTGTCATCCTCTCTTTTCTTTCTCAATCTATTCCTCTTCCTCTTCTTGCGTCTGGTTACTTTATAACGAGGTGATGTATACACATGCCACTTCGATTAAATAACGTTTTGATCAATGGCATACATTGATAAGATTACCAAATTATCCACCAGGACATTAAAGCTTGCCTTGCCAGCTCGCTTCCTGGTCGACACATGGAGAACGATGAATTAACACTCATGCGGATTCTTGTAAATATCTGCCAGAGCATCCATAATTCAATTCCAACGTCACTACTTAATCCATACGCACTCTACCGGCGTCTTCTACTGTATCTGACATTCAAACATCACCAACATAAACAGAAATATGTGCCAAACCTTACCATCGCAATGGCACCTAAAATGAAAAAAAGAAAAACATCCATTTTTCTAATGAAGATTCCGTTATGAGTAAAAAATCGAATTTAATTTGAATAAATAAATATGTTTATTCATTGAGTGAGATTCGGCACTTGTTTGACTTTAAACCGTTAATTTTTTGAATTTTGTATATATATATATATATATATATATATATATATATATATATATATATATTGAGCACATTCGGTTGAAATAAAGTCGGTCAATTTAGCTCATATTGTTACATGATAAGGGCTGTCCCCTTTTCATGTAAGTATAAAAATGGAGAATTTAGTTTAAAATGAAAATGAAATAGCAATAGACAAATTCGAACCTCGTAATTTAGTTTAGAAATAGATGACGTGTGAGAATTTAAAAATGTAAAACAAACATTTGTTTAGAATATAAATATTTCAAGGAAAGAATGTGAACTCTCAAGTTTTTTATGAAATTTTAAATTGAAAGAATGAATTGAATGAATATATATATATATATTAATTTTATTTATACAAACATTAATGGCTACATATGTGCATACATGTTTCCTGTTCACTCATTGAGCACTATTTTGGAAGACACATGTTGTTTCATTGGATGTACTTCTAGGAAACTAAACTCTACTGGCTATATATATATATATATATATATATATATATATATATATATATATATATATATATATATATTTCTTGATTATTTTTCAGGGCGAATATACAGCTTGGAAAAACAAAGTCATTGTTCCGTAAAATTGTTTTTGATGCATACCTGTCGAATGTTTAATAAACTTAAAACTATCGTTCAATTTTTTTGAATTCAGAAAGAAAAACTATTTTCTGTAATTAAATTTAAAGTCTATGCATGTTTTATGTAATTGTATCGAGCGAGTAAAGTTTTGGTTCGTTAAAAAAAAACGAAGTGGAAATCGAGGTCAGCAAATGTCCTGTTTACTGAAATCCAACGTGGCTTAACGAAAGAGAAAATAAAATCCGTGTTCCTCTAATAAAGATATGTGTTATATACGTAGTCAGGCTTCAATATTTTTTTTGGAAAACCGGCGGCCGCCATTGCAAAATACACACTCACGATATTCGTTTTCAGATCTATTAAAACACTTATAGTTTATTTACTTACTAATTTTGTTATTTCATTAGATTTTCGTTTAATTATTATAACCATTGTTCAAGCCTTATTCGAAAATTAACATCGTCGAAACCTAGATTAATCCATGTAAAAATTCTTTGATGTTTAAACAATTTAATATCTCTCTTGAAAAGATATGTGGACGTGTATATATATATATACACACACACACACACACACACATATATATATATATATATATATATATATATATATATATATATATATATATATATATATATTCCTCTCTTTCTGGTTGCCTGACACTTGACATTCTCTAATTCTAGAAAGAAACTAAACCTCTCGATTGAACGAACACTTCGCCAAAATTAAATTTATTGTCCTATATATATATATATATATATATATATATATATATATATATACATATATATATATACATATATATATATATATATATATATATATATATATATATATATATATATATATGCTAGCAATGCCCTCTAACCAGCGTTGCTCAGTCTTCCTCACTCCCGACAAAAATAAAGTACGGTTGTTGTTGTTGTTATTGTTGTTGCTGCCCAACCCCCAACCTACTATTACGAACTGTTTTCGAAATGGATACCCTCACCTCCTCGTGGTAAGAACGGCTATCAAAATGTCAAGAACGAGTGGAGAGAAGTTGTGTATTAAGGATATAGAACAATCCCCAGCTGTAAAAAAAAGTTTAAATAAAAAATAGCAGAGAGGAGAAAAAGAATAAACAATTATACACAGTAGGCACCCCGGGTAGGGAAGATCTGAAATAAAATAAAACAAAAAACATCCATTTATTTGTCGACTAGTAACTTACCTAACCCCGCGTCTAAAAATAGTTCATCTCTAAGTTTTATTAAGAAACTGAAATGTATTTAAGAACGTAAATATAGAATCCTATCCTAAGGAAATGTAACGAAACTTCTTCCGTGTATTTATCTGCCATAATTTCTATTAATTATTACTGCAATTAATTATCACCGTAACACACAAGAAAAACGAACGAAAAGTAAGATAATAAAAAGAAAAACAAATAAGAAAGAAAGAACAAATAAAACTCTTTGAATTCGATAATAAGAATAAGAAGAAAATGTTATTCGTAGGCGAAATAAAAAACACTGTATAATACCTTTTTAAATAATGAGCCCCTCCCTCAACAAAAGTTTTAATTAAAGAAAATGTAGATTATAATTTTCGAGTTGTTAAGTATTTTTGAATACTTTCAGTTAGCTAAAATGTAATTGTATTTATGTAGCAATAAGCGAGGCCAATAAATTTAATTTTGGCGAAGTGTTGGTTCAATCAAGAGGTTTAGTTTCTTTCCAGAATTAGAGAATGTCAAGTATTAGGCAATCAGAAAGAGAGGAATATATCTGGGGAGACGTTAGTATTTTGCGTTTAGACGAATGGAAGGCGAATGCTGTGTCAATGAGTTTGAGGATAAGTTACGAAGAGATATGCCTGCATATAAGTACTCTGTGAGTAAACATACGCTGTGTAGAAGAACTGTGGGAGGACTTGGTGATTAGGGGGGAAAATTGGGAACTACTTCTTCTGTAGAAGATTGCGATGATGATAGTGTCGTTCCTAAGCATAAACAAGGTTTTAAGATTACTAATTAATGTGTCTGAAATGTAATTTTATATTTACATGGATAATAGTGTAGAAATAATGAATGTCTATGTGCTATCTGTTCTTGTAAACCTACGGTATTTTGGTTCAGAGTTGTAAAACCGCGACGGTTTTATTATATATAGAGATTAGCTATAATTTTGTGAATGTATCGAAACGTACATAAGAATAAGAGACTAATGTGACTTTTGTTATTTTCTTGTACGCGTATATTTGGCGCGGATGAGTGCCTCGCTGGTTAAAGAATAATAAAAGTATATATGCAGAGAACTGCATCTGTAAAAGTATCAGTAAAGAGCCGAAACAAGTGTATGCTTGTATAGGAAATAAAACTGAACTATCTTGTGATGAGCAAAACGTTAGTGTTTGCTCCCAAATAAGCGGTACATTATAATATATATATATATATGTATGTATATATATATATTTATATATATATATATATATATATATATATATATATATATATATAAGGCGAACGTGTCTGTGTGTATTTGTGTGTGTGTACATTTCACTACAAAATAACTCTGTAAATTTTAAGTCTACAAACTCAGAATTTGATATACAGGATACTGAGATTTGTGAAAAATATTTGTGATCCGTTTTCGGCCAGAAATTTGGCTGTTAAGGGGCCAAAGTTCAACGAGTTTACTTTTGAGAACACTACCAAACTCCCCCGTCAATTGTGGGTCTAAAAACTTAACATTTTAGATATAGGTCTCTCGGACATGGATCTAACTAAATAACTTTATTTGAGCCTAAAACAATACATATTAAGGGGTCATAATAGGGGTCAAAGTTATAACAATGGACCGCTTTTTTTTTTTGCTCAATGTACACCGGGCAGCGACGCTAGTATATCTATAAAAATGAACGTGTCTGTGTATCTGTCTGTTGTCTGTGTGTCTGTTTGTGTGTGTACATTTCCCCCCGCAATAATGATGTCAATTTAAAGTCTACAGACTCGAAATTTGATATACAGGATAGTGAGATTTGGGAAAATCTTTTGGATCGGATTTCGGCCAGAAATTTTTCTGTTAAGGGGTCAAAGTTTAAAGATTTTACTTTTGAGATCTCTACAAAACCCTTTCGACAATTTTGGGTCTAAACACTTGAAATTTTAGATATAGGCTCCTTGGACATGGATCTAACTTAATAACTTGATTTGAGCCCAAAAACAATAAAGGGGTCATAATACGGACCAAAGTTTTACAAAAATTGACCTCTGCGGTCTCTACCAACTTACTCAGACAATTCCTGGGCTAAAAATTTGAAATTTTACATAAACGGTATTCAGAGATAGGGCGAGCTTTTTAATCGATTTGGGTCGAAAATTTGAGCTACCAATATATTAATGTATGCATGTATTTTTGCATGTCTGCCTAAAACTTTCGACAGAGGCGGCGTATTTTTACACGATCAGTATCTTTTTGAAGCTCGACCCTTAAGACGACAAACACCGAAAAATTGACTAAAAACATTAATTTCTTCGCCTGCAATTGCGCACTTTTCAACAGAGATGGGTATCTTTTTTCGCCGATATTTTCGAAAGTCATCCCCTCTTTTCGATTGTTTAAGCTTAATTTAAATCTACGTCACTCCCGGTTATGTGGTGGCCGTAAGAGCAAAGTCGTCCGGTTTTTTGCGTTCTTTTCCTCCTTTGCGGTATTTGTTCGAGCCTGCCTTTCTACTACAACATTATATTTTTGCTCAACATACACCTTCAAACACACGGGCAACGCCGGGCACCCATGCTAGTATATATATATAGGCGAATGAACTCTTTTCTGGGTCAACGGCCAACTAGCACCGTGTATATTTGTGTGTGTGTATATGTGTATTGGGGTAGAGAGGGCTCCCGTAAGCCGTGGTGAAGAAAACCTTTCTAGGAGAAGCAAATCTCTCATTTAAAAAACCATAAAGCGGAAGACCAGTACCCGCATTAAGCTGGTCTGCAGTTTAATTTGTTGCTGGCTATCTTGCTCTTGCTTGTTGCTGGATTTCAACATTTTGAACCGAGAGAGAGAGAGAGACTTAGCTGTCATACAAAGCTAAGACTCTGTAACATCATATTTGTGTAGATACTCCCTCAGACATTTGGGCTCATTGATTTTAAATGTCTGAGGGAGTGGCACTCGTCTGACAAGACGTTGCAATCATCATATATATATATATATATATATATATATATATATATATATATATATATATATGAAATATATCACATATTAGACATCAAGTGAATGGGCCGTGTCAGATATTAATTGAAGTAATACTTTCCAAAAAATATATAAAAAGTAGGACAATATATAAGTTTAATGATTAAAGTTAAATTCTGTAAATCAAAATATATACACATATATTTAAGTTAAGAATTTATTGTTTGAAACAAGGAATATATAGAGAAAAATTATATTTATTTCCTTAACCCATGGATTTTCAATAGAGAGAATGAAATGCAATTAGCAAAATGTTCAGCTGTGAATACAAATCCATCATTGAAAATCCATGGATCAGGGAAATAAACATAATTTTTTCTCTATATATTCCTTGTTTCAAACCATAAATTCTTAACTGAAATATATGTGGGTATATTTTAATCTACAGAATTGAACTTTAATCATTAAACCTGTATATATATATATATATATATATATATATATATATATATATATATATATATATATATATATATATATACTAGCATTTTAGGCCGGCGTTTCCCGGGTGAAATGCTGTGTGTGATAAGCAAAAAAATAAAAAGTGGTAGTAGAAAGGCAGCCTCGAACCCATACCGAGAACGACGAAAAGAACGGGGGAAAAAAAACCCGCCAAACCGGAAGTGACGTAGGTTTTAATAAAGACTAGGCAATACAAAGGAGAGGATGGCTTTTAAAAATATCGTCGAAAAAAGCGACTTCCCCTGTAGAAAAGTGACCAGTTGAAGGTGATGATATTAATGTTTTTTTGCCAATTTTCGATATTTGTCGTCTGAAAACAAGGCTGATCTTGTAAAAGTCCTTCGCATCTGGCAAAAGTTTTAGGCACACATGCAAACATACATACATACATACATTTATATACTGGCAACTAAAATTTTTCGACCCAAACCGATAAGAAACTTGCCCTATCTCTGAATACCCTTTATGTAAAATTTCAAATGTTTAAACCAGAAATTGTCTGAGTAATTTGGTAAACCGCAGAGGTCATTTTTTTTTAATTCGACCCCTATTATTATCCCTTAACATTTATTGTTTTGGGCTCTAATCAAGTTATTAAGTTAGATCCATGTCCTAGGAACCTATATCTAAAATTTCAAGTGTTTAGACACAAAATTGTCGGAGGAATTAGGGAGAGTTCTCAAAGGCCGAATCGATTAACTTTGACCCCCTTAACAGCCAAATTTCTAGCCGAAAACCGATCACAAAGTTATTCCCAAATCTCAGTACGTTGTATATCAAATTTCGAGTTAGTAGACTTAAAATTGACAGCGTTATTGCGCATGTAAATGTACACACACGCACATACAGACACTTTCACTTTTATAGATATATATATATATAGATAGATATATAGATAGATAGATGGATAGATAGATAGATAGATTAAACAAAAATATATACGTATACATAAATATATATAGAAACAATTCTGTGATATACGTATATCTGTACGTGATGTTGCCAAGCTAATCAAAAACCTTGATTCCAGTAAAGCAACTGGCCCTGATGGTATTCCAATTATAGTACTCAAAAAACTTCAACCTGAACTAGCGCCCATACTTACAAAACTGTTTAAACGTTGTCTTAAGGAGAATAGTTTCCCATCTCCCTGGAAAATCTCATCAGTATGCCCTGTATTTAAGAATTCAGGTGATCGCTCATCCCCCTCTCAGTACAGGCCAATAAGTCTCCTGTGCGTCATGAGTAAGTTGCTAGAATCTGTGTTAAATACAGAAGTAATCAAACATCTCAACAAAAATAACCTTCTTAGTGACACTCAATATGGTTTCCGTTCTGCTAGATCTACAGCAGATGTCCTTACAGTTATATCGCATAGGATTAGCAAATCTCTCGACGGTGGCAATCTTTCTAGGGCAATTTCTCTTGACATATCTAAAGCCTTTGATAGGGTATGGCATAAAGGTTTACTTCATAAGATCGCTAGCTATGGTATAGCTGGAAATGTCTTCTCAATTATTAAATCATTTCTTTCTGATAGGTTCATAAGAGTAGTAGTTGAGGGGCAAAAATCAGAAGCTCACAGTATTAATGCCGGTGTCCCTCAGGGATCCATCCTGGGCCCAACTCTTTTCCTGATCTACATTAATAATCTTCCAAATCATATCCTTACATCATTTGTAGACATTTATGCTGACGACACTACCATTTATGGTACCACATCTAAGACAGTAAACGACCAAGTTCTCTCCAATTCTCTCTCCTCTGATCTTGAGCACATAGTACAATGGGGAAAGGAGTGGCTGGTTACTTTTAATGCATCTAAAACCAAGCTTCTCTCTTTACATCATCAACATTCTAATCCACATTTGTCATCAATTGAAATGAATGGCTCTCGTCTTCAGGAGGCCTCAAGTTTTGACAAGCTTCTGGGCTTGACCATTACTCCTGATCTTAAATGGAACACGTATATCAAATCTGTTGCCAAGGCCGCTGGAAAAATGGTGCGATCTTTCTATCGATCCAGTAGATATCTCACTGCTGATGCTATTCTCTATCTATATAAGAGCCAGGTACGTCCAAGGATGGAATACTGTTGCCACATCTGGGCAGGAGCTGCTAGAAAGGACTTGTCCTGCCTTGATAGAGTTCAAAATAGACTTCGTAGCCTCGTAGGAGATGTCCTTTTCTCCTCCTTGCAACCTCTATCTCACAGAAGAGATGTTGCGAGTTTGTCTCTGATGTATCGTTATTTTCATGGAAAGTGTTCAACTGAGCTTCAATCTATGGTCCCCCCCTCGCCAAACTTTCACAAGAAACACTCGTCTAGCTGTAAACACTATCAATAATTCCCCCCACTCTTTATCTGTGCCTAAACCTAAACGTAGATTCCATGAACAAAGCTTCTTTCTTAGAACTGCACGCCTGTGGAATTGTCTTCCGTTTTCCTGCTTTCCGGCTGACTACAATATGGTTGTGTTCAAGTCTAAAGTAAATAAGTTCTTGATGCGCCGTTCCATATAAGTTATTAAATTTACCAAATTTTCATTACTAATGATTACTATATTGACCAACTTCT
This sequence comes from Euprymna scolopes, assembly GCF_053919585.1. Taxonomy (NCBI): domain Eukaryota; kingdom Metazoa; phylum Mollusca; class Cephalopoda; order Sepiida; family Sepiolidae; genus Euprymna; species Euprymna scolopes. The sequence goes on along the minus strand of NC_136513.1, from coordinate 75,328,230 downwards.
ACTGTACACTCTTTAACCCTTATCCTTGAGTGGCCTCTGGGCCTTGATAATGTGGTGATGCCTTTGTAAAAAAAAAAAAACTTTTTTAGCGCAAATATAATGCAAGTATAAATCAAGTAGAATATCTGCATAATAAGAAAACGGAAAAAAAACTAATAGGGAATGAATTTAAATGAATATTTAAAAGAATATGCAAATTAGCTACATCTTTTGCTAGTGAATGCAATCCCACAACCAATATATAAGAAAATTGTATTTTCTTTTTAAATAAACAGAAGAAGGGGTTTTAATATAAATATCAATACATACAAAAGAAAAACGAATTCATAGGAGTACTAGCATTTCAGCCCGGCGTTGCCCGGCTGTTTGGAGGTGTATGCTGACAAAAAAACGGTCATGTTTTTTAAAATGTGACACCTATTATGACCCTTAAAATGTATTGTTTTGGGCTCAAATAAAGTTATTAACTTAGACCTATGTCCAAGGAGCCTATATCTAAAATTTCAAGTGTGTAGACCAAAAATTGTCGGAGGAGTTTTGTAGAGTTCTCAAAAGTCAAATCTTTAAACTTTAACCCCTTAACAACCAAATTTCTGGCCGAAAACGGATCGCATAGATTTTCCCAAATCTAAGTATCCTGTATATCAAATTTCGAGTCTGTAGACTGAAAATTAACAGAGTTAATGCGAAGGAAAATGTACACAGACACATATATATCTTTAATATAAAGCTGAATGTCTGTGTGTGTGTGTGTGTGTGTGTGTGTGTATCTTGTCACGTTTAGGCTCCTATATGGTTGACTATTTTAAAAAAGCTGATGACATATAATGATAGAAGATGTATCGAGACAAAAGAATGGGTATGTTTGATCTGGCAAAACGACGGTTAATTAAAATTGTGTAGTCTGCGTTCGCGCCTGGTCCACAAAGTATGGAAATAAAAAATGTAAAAATAAAAAAAAAACGTTTACAAGTGTTTTTATATAGATGTACATAGGAATACTTTGATAAGTATGTTTTAACTTAAATAGGGATGGTATAATAAAATAGTGGGGTCTGCGTTCGCGCTTGGCCTCCATAGAATGGAAATAGGCACAAACTTTAATAAAGACTTTCCATATCTATCTGCGTAAGTATACTTTGATAATTATGTTTTAGTTTGAAGAAATATTGTAGATTAAAATTATGGGGTGTTCGTTCGCGCCTGACCTCCATCGAATGGAAATATGTCACAAAGTTTAACAAGGTTTTTTAATATAGATCCATAGAATATTGTGATAAGTGTTTCAGTGTGTATAGGTATGGTATAATAAATTATGCGGCTTATATATTTTATTTTTACTTTCATCATATTTTGCTTTGGTTTTGATGCCCCCAAATTCGAAGCTAACATGCATAAGGTTAGAATATGATTTTTAATGGAAAATTACAAAAGCCAAGTGATGTAAAGAGAAAAACATAACTTAATGTCAACATTTTGATCCAGGAAACTGAAATTTTTCCCTCTTTTTAAGAAACATCACTCCTGAAATGCGAGGACTAAAGGACGAAATAAATACACTAACGATCACCGTCGTCGTTTATCTGTGAGACCGAATGAACGATGCTTAAGAATAGTATTTTTTTCTTTTAATAATTTTTTTTAACTGTTTCGTGAGAAGTTGAAACATTTTCGCCCGCAGAAAAAAGAAAAACTCATTAAAATATCAGGCAATTTCAATTTGTTTCAATGGCGTCATGTCTGGCTTTTAAGTGACGGAGCGGATGCTCAAGTCTCCAGTTATTTCCCATTCGTGTATTGACATTATTTGTTTATTTCTTCATCCATTTCTTATTTATTCAATCTTTCAAATATATTCGTATCATTCAATTTCGATCGATATATGCATTGGAAGGTATTTTTATTTTTGTATATATACATAAGCTGGACGCTCGACTTTGCATGATATTTTAATTTATGCAAATTGTATGAGTTATTATAAAATCAATCCTCTTATGTATTATTATAGAATGAATCATCTATTGAATTTTTTTAATTACATTTTCACCCCAAACAAGGCGCATTGCCACTTTGTTGTAGGGGGCTACTATCAGGGACATAGGCATCAGGGGTATCGTGTAGGGAGTTGGGCAGCAAGATGCCGGTTCACGTTGCACTTGAACTTCTGCATGTCAGTACAGTTGGGGAAGCAGGGACCCGAAAGGGAATTCCAAAGTCTAGCTGTTCTGGGGAAGATACTACTGGAGTAGAAGGCTCTCTTGAATCTAGGGATCTCTACTGTGAAGGGGTGGGATTTAGCTGCTTATCTGTTTTTTTCGGGAGTATTTACGTCGAGGGGGCACAAGTGTTTGCAGTTCGTAAGAGCATTCACCGTTAAAGTACTTGTAGAACAGGCAGAGGGATGCAACATTTCGTGGATGGGACAAAGGCTGGAGTTTAGATGACAGTTCAGGACCTATCAAATTGACGACTCTCATTCGAACCTTGTCTAGGAGCGAGAGACTAGTGGCAGATGCACCAGCTTAAATATGATAACACTACTCCATACATAAGTATAATATAATTTCGGCCGTTAGTATCTTTCTAGCACGGTAGAAAGAACCTATTTTCTTCGCAGCGGTCCTGGCGATACTCTCAATGTAATTGTTCCAATTCATGTTTCATGTGAGCGTTAGGCCGAGGAGTTTAAAAAATGTAGTTTCAGATAAAGAGACATTGGCCATTGCTATTGGTGGTAGAGAAGGTTTCTTGTAATTATTGAAGGAAACGAGTTTTCTTTTGGCAGCATGAATGTGACCATCCATTTATGTCCCCATTCCACTACAGATCGAAGGTCATCCTCTAGTGTTTCTGCCATTTCCTTAGATATGTGTTCATTTGTTTTCCTTTCGTGTCTGTTATAGAGCGTGGTGTCGTCAGCATATATACCAATCTCAGAGGCAATTTTGTCAGGGAGGTAATTTATGAATATTAGGAATAACAGAGGTCCAATGATAGACCCCTGGGGCACTCCCGCATTTATATCATATTGTTTAGATGTACGACCGTCGAGAACAACCTGGATTTTTCTCTTATCTAAAACGATTTAATTATATTAGGTATTCTTCCGGTGATACCATATGATCTGATTTTCCTGAGAAGACCTTCATGTCATACTCTGTCAAAAGCCTTAGATATATCTAGAGCTACTGCTCTACCCTCCTCCGCTTTGTCCAGTGAATAGTATATATGTTCTGAGATTACAGTAGAATGTTTGCTGTGGAACGGGCTTGCCTAAATCCATATTGTTGGTCAGTCAGAAGTTTAGCATCTGTAAGGTGGTGGACTAGAGCCTGGTTAATTATGGTCTCAAATATTTTGGCGAAAAGTGGGAGGATGCTAATGGACCGATAATTTACTGGGTCAGTTCTTTCGGCAGAATTCTTGAAAATTGGTACTACAGAAGCAGTGTTCCAGCAGGCAAGAAAGCAAGATTCATTAAGGCATTTGTTGTAAAGTTTGGAGAGAATTTGGATCTACTTCGACGGGGCACTGTTTTAATGGCACAGCCGGGAGGAAATCAGGTCCACATGCTTTTGCAGTGTCAAGATTTCTTATGATAGCATGCACCTGAGAAGGGGTGATTTTCAGATCGTCTAGTATGGCGTCTGTCTGCAAAGGAAAGTCAGGGAGGGGATGGTTGGCAGAGTCCAGTGTGGAGTTGGAGGCAAACCGTTTGGCAAGCATGTTAGCTTTCTCGGTTGCAGAACCGCGTGATTGTTTGTTAGTGGAGGAATTGTTGATTGCCCATTATTTACTACACTGTTGTAGATTTTCCAAAAGTCGCAGGTTCCTAATTTCTGTGCTTAGATGCGTTTTAAGGTGGGTTCAGTAAATTCTCTCTTAGATGTCGCCATTTTTTTTCTTACAGTTAGTTCTGGCTTCTATATACTTCTGCCTGTTTGAACTGGACTAGTGTCGGTTAAATTTGTGGTACGCATGCTGCCTTTGCGCTATTGCAGCTGCAAAAGTAGAAGTAAACCATTGGGGAGAGTGGGGCTTGCTATAAAATTTGCGCGTGGGAACATGTGCTTCAATTGCCGTTTTGAACCATTGGGTGGCCTCATTTGCGCAATGTTCAGCGGGAAGTGAAAAGATATTTTGCCATGGGGCGTCCCTGATGAGATCCCTGATGGCTTCCCAGTCAGCGATTTTATAATATCTCATTGTTTTGAGCAGAAACTCTTCGGTTATGGCTCTAAAGTTTATGGCTATTTTAACCATTACCCCTGCATGATTGGCGTTCCCAAGTGGGCTGTGAGCATCAGTTACACCTTTATCGGGAACTGTGGTCAGAAACAGATCTAGAAGTGATGCGTGTTGTTCTTGCTGGTCTGGGAAACGGGTTGGAAACGTAACCATCTGTGATAGGGAATGAAATATACAGAAGTTATGTGTTGTGATACCAGCATCGTCTGTGTGAGTAAAAAAATCCAAGCCAGTTGCTGTGATGGACATTGAAGTCCCCAAATACATGCACTTGCGCGCTAGTCTCGACGGAGAGTGTGGTATCTATGCTGTCAGAAACTTTGTTTATTAGGGTACAGCCCTGGGTCGAGGGAGAGCGATAGAGAAAATAAAAGTAGCGAATGTGATGTTTCATGCTAAGTCTAAAGCACATAAAGGCTTGATCGTCCGATTCTTGTTTAGTTTCTCTAATCAAGCGGAGGGTGTTTCGAATATAGACTCCAAGCCCGTGTATACGTCTGTCAGAGTTCTTACGGCAAAGTCGGAGATATCCAGACATATAGTAGTTAGAGGTGTGTAGGTTAGTCTCACTTAGTGCTAAGATATCCGGGGTTTTTGTTAGGAGAAATGCTTCAACATCATTTAAATTAGTTCTAAGCCTACGGATGCTTCCAAATTCAAGCCTCAAGGGAGAATGCACGTTGGTTTTGTTTGAGTTTGGGCCTGGTTTTAACGTAATTTTTTATTGTACTATCATCATATTTTTTAAGAATTTCAGTTAAGGTAAGGGGTGCTGAACAAGTGGTTATGCAGAATACCAGACATGCAACACAATCAGTTGTCCTACCATCTACTAGGTTTGTGGTCTCGGGATAGCCAACCGAGGATAAGTGCAGGGTCCATGCGCGACATGGCACTACAAACAACCCGATATTATAAACTGTTGATGAAGCAGCCGCTCTAAGCCCTACCAAAGAGTTAGAGCATCTGTACTACCAGTCCGGAACAGCAGCCAGGAACTGTCTATCCGATACCCTCAACCCATCAGACGATGGTCAACCCAATCTACTAGCAGTGACATTACGGCATTCAAGCACTCCCAAGTGCCCAGTTTAAGTTATGGGATGTGGCGGGAGTGGGGAAAACGGCGTTCGTTGCCCTAGTCAGGAAACAAGATCGACGACTGAGTGTTTCTTTCAACTCCCTGTGATTCGACCTCTACGCCTGGCTAATAGAAAAAGAAGGAGTATTGAAGCCGGGCGATAGACAGTGCCTATCTACGCCTTAAGCAGTTTAGGTTTGCAGACCAGTAATTTGTTTGAGTCACCAGTTCTAGGAAGGTTGTCATCCAAGACTGGAGAGGCCTTCAGAGTTTTCCTTCTCCTAGACAGATGATCTGGAAAGATCTACGGGTCCATCAAAACTGAGAGGGGGTTCCTCGCGCCTATGTCCTAATCCAGTCATTTCTGCGACCCCGCGTTGGTAGTTAATGTTACTGGGTTAGTTTATATGGGTATATATCTACTGAAAAATTATACGCCTCAAAGTGATTACGGGACATTGCTATTTCAATTCTTTGTTACTGGAGGAGGCGGTGAGTAAGAGCTGATATAGTGGAAGCAGCTAAATTTGCAAACAGGTCTGTTGGAAGGAGTGTTAATGTTTTTTTTATTTAGCTTTATAAAAAAATCCCAGGAAGTTGTATTTTGCATTATAGAGTATCGGTTCAGTTTTGTATTTAACGTTGCAAAGCTAAGGAAGAGACAGCTATTGGTATGTAATACAAACAGCTGTAAATCTAAGTACAAACTGTAGTTAGTAAGTATCTACCTGGATAAGAATAAACTAATGCATGCGTTAGGGGTAGAAATGTATAGATGTTTTGTGATCATGACTTCCAATCGGTCAGCATGCGAAAGTTAAGGGCTGAAAGCTAAGGACTCCCATCCAAGTCGGGTGTAATGTATGAGTGTTAGTGACAGCTTGGGGAGTAGAGCAGATTGTCAGTTTTCGGGAGAGGATTAAACTCACAGAATACAGTAGAATTATTAGAATTTTAAGTGGCAAGTATAATGTTTAGTTAGAGAAGAGAATTTTTTTCTTTTTTTTAAATTTAACATGCAAATCAGACATAGGCAGTCGTCTTGGAGCAAAGTACATATTCGATATACGTAGCAATCCAGCAGTGGTGCTTGTACAGTAATGAGAGAAACTATTAGTATATGGCGCGTTGGGATTAATAATTAAATGCAGTCAGTTTGGTCAAGCTCAAAGCATTGTGTATCTATTCAGTAATAGACCTAGCGACGGAGCTCATGTCACTGTGCATTTTAGTTTCAAATATAATTGAAAGCAAAACTTTGGTTTGATTGGCTAGCAAGGAAGCAACATTTTACATACAAGCAAGCTTATAATATATGAATATATTACGAGCATTAATTTGCTCGGTGGACTAATTTGCAAAAAATTAAAATGTAAAACATAAAAAAATCTAATAATGATGATGTCGTTTACAACAATCCGTCTGTGTTTGTTTACAATATATCGCCAGCTGATATTAGGATTTGACGATGAATGTCCTAGAAAAGTCACTTCTGATTAATGTTTAGTTTTTAAATATGCAAACGGAGAAATGATGTGCGGCGATTTAAAATAGTATCTCTTCTATAATTGTAACGTGAACTCATTAATAAAAAAATAAAATAAAATGGTGAGGTACACCCGGGCTTGAACGGGGAATCATTGCGATCTATCACTGGGCTATATCTCAAGATGACAGTGGTTCTGCTTTTTTTTTAGAAGTAATGATTTGTGACAATTGATTCTCCCTTGATTTGCCGAGAATTATCTCCCTTGGCCGATGTAACGTAAAATATTCTTCTGTGAAAAGTCATTTTTATCTATAAGAAATAAAAACTATTTTAGAGTGTAATAGTTCGATTTTCAATACTCATCGATGAATTTCTGCACAGAAGATGCCTTTGTGTGAAATCTGCAAAATATAGGTTTAGCCGTTTTGGAACCTATGAGGAAGTCACTTTTATATAATCGCGAAGATATAGATAGAGATAATGATAAAACAGAAACGTACCAGTCCTAGGATAGAGAAAAATTTATTCAGATAATTATTATTGTCGATGCTTCATTACAAATTCTTATTAATATTTTTGTATTTATCCATTATGTGTAACTCATCTAATTAGATGATTAAAAAATAAATAATGAAGTAAAATTTATGAATAAATTAAAAACGATGAAACCTCAGTACAAAATTAAAAAAAACAGTTGATACGCAAAATAAAAAAATATAATTATTGTAACATGGGTAGCAGGAACAAATACAGAAAATAAAATAAAAATTATACTCGGCATTTTTTAATACATTTATTGTTTTTTTTCCTTTTTAATTTCCCCCCACACATACACACACGTGCTTTTTAAAAGTCTCTATCCTCCCCAGCTCAAGATGAAGCTAGACAGAGCTTTTTCGCCTTTTTATTTACACGTCTATTTGTAGTATTGGGAATCCCAGCTTAAATGCTAAATAGGTAGTTTTTAGAAATAGAAGTTATATAAGCATTTTGATTTCCCATCGGTGATTTAGCAGGGTCAGGGAAGGTTAGATTTTACACCCATGAAACTGAATCACCTTTAATGACCTAGGTTAGATGTACCGGAAATTATGGGTGACGTGCACCGGAAATTAGGGGTTACACTGAATTGTGGTCGTAGGCTTCCGGTTGACGACGACATGTTAGAATTGGTTTTGGGCAACAGATGAAGCAGACGGGAGATTAGGGTCTCTCCTCCGACAACCAGGGTTCGAGATGATAGGCTTGTCTTTAATAAAAACAATCGAAGCTTCAAAATCCATCTTGTGTTCATTAATACGTCTGTCTGCAGCAGTGACCACTCCCCACGAGATGGCAGACCAGCGTCTAAGAAGATATCCGCTGGATAAGACAAGCAGGTATGTGCGGTTATGTTATTGCACGTACACGTCGAGAGCTTCCAAGGCAAGTAACGGTGTAAGGATAAAGCACACACACACCCACATAAGCAAGAACGTTGATAAGAACACAGGCACTTAAAAGTACCCTTCGAAGTAAAAGAAAGAGTAAAAAGAAAACGATAAGTAAAGTAAACAAATAAATAAGTAATAAATAGAAGGACGCAAAACCCTTCATGTAAAATATTTTCCCCGATCGCAACTTGCTTCCCTCCTCAACCCCATGCTTTTCTTTTTTTCCTCTCCTTTTTATGTAACACAAGCTCGGTCATACTTACTAATTTGCATACATGCTTTAACGACTGCCGCTGCTAATATTTTTGCAAGCCAGCTATTATACAGCTGCTAATAATTTTCTCGAACAAGCACATAAATGTTCTGTTACATTAATAAGCTCAGAACATTGAGTTTTAAATATATAAAAAGCTTATACATTATAAGTGTATAATGTTTAGCTGTATAATGTTATATATGCATGATGTATGTATGTATATACATATATATATTATGTTACAAACATCTAATGGAAATCACATCTGATGAGTTGATGAAAAAAGAGATTTTTATGAACACATAAAATCATAAAATTCCCATCCCATTAACGAAACGGCTGTAATGAAGAGATCCAAGATGAAATATAAAAAAGGTTATAAAAAGAAAAAATGTAAGTTTTTGAATTTCAACAAAGGTTTGTGAGATATATATATATATATATATATATATATATATATATATATATATATATATATATATATATAAGCAGGGAGACGCGACCTTACTCGGGAATGAATGATTCTCAATGAATATTTCACACTCCTATATTTTCATTGATATCGAAATCTGTGGAATCGCTCCATAAGAAACTTCACATTCCTCCATGCAGTAACTTAATCTTAAATATATGTTATTCTACCTTGCCATCTAGAACATCTACTGTTTCTTTTATAGAATTATTTTCTATAATCTTCTTTCCAGTTAGTGAAAAAAAAGACATTAGACATTAAGAAATTTACGTGTGGGTTTGGACCTACAGACCACGTCGTGTAAAAACAAATGAATAAAAATAAACAACATTTTCAAGTCTTATAAAATTTTTGCAGTTAATGAAAAAAAAAGAAATTGGCGTGCGGAGTTTGAACCTACAGACCACATGATGCAGAAAAAAAACGCTATCAACTTCGTCACAGTAGAATTTTTACGGCCCGTTGTTCTATCACTGTTCCTAACATGGCTTTACCGATGATAGATAAAGTAAAATAATGGTTTCGATTATTGATTATCGGAGATTATCAGGAGTATTCTAAGACAAAACTTTACTAAGATCACTTCCAGGCTTATACATTAAGGTTCTGTAAATTTTAAAGAAAATCTGTTCAGCCGTTTCGGAGTCTATAAGGAAGAAATTCACATACACACAAACAAAGTTGGATTTATATAATTGTAGAGATACACACAAACACACACACACACACACACACATATATATATATATATATATATATAATGTTTAGCTGTTTTATGGTGTATAATGTTATGAGTGTATATATATGCATATATATATAGATATTTATGTATATATACACATATATATAAGTATGTATATATATATATGTATGTAGAAAATATAATATAATATGATATAAATGTACAGCTGAATAATGTACAAATACGTGTCTAAAATTTACATCGATGTGTTTAACTCTAAAATTTGAAGTGTGACGAAAACGGAAGTTGTATCACTAAAACAGCAACCTTTTGTGCTCCAAAATTTATTTTTATACCTAGTCATTACCATGCTGAATGCACTTTGGCCAGAAGCTCAATGACGCATCTCTGCTTCTGATGCACGTCAGTGACAGTGACTTCTTATACCGTCAATATTAGCAACAGAGAGATGAAACTTTCATGTCACGAATACAAAAGTTCAATTATAATACCAATGCAATTTACAATTCCATTTAATCTATTCTGGCAGATTAAAAATATATACCTCGGAACGCCCCTCGCACAATTATTTAATGTTTTAATTGCATAATGAATAAACAGGTAAAGTACATGAATATAATGATATAAGTGTATGCTCCTATAAGTATATGATAGTATAAATGTATAATAATATAAGTAAAAATTGAATACGTAGAGAATTTCATTAAGGTATAGGTAAGAATTACATTTTTGTATAATATATAAGAATATACTGACTGTATTTTCCTGATGAAGACTCGTATATTAGTGGAAAATTTTATTTTACATAATTACTGGCAGTTCATCCCGGCTTTGCTCGGGCCCTGTGTACTGTTCATAATTTTATGTGGATATTTTTGATATATTAAAAAGTTTGACTCATGTCTAGGTAACCTACATCTAAAATTTCAATTGTTTAGACCCAAAATTAGCGGATGAGTTTAGTAGATTCTGCAAAGGTCGACTCTTCAACTTTGTCTTCTTGGCAGTCACACTTTTGCCCCAAAACTGAATAAAAGGCTTACTGCATGTCTGCATACCCTTTATGTAAAATTTCAAATGTTTAGACCCAAAATTGCCTGAAGTGTTTGCTAGAAACCGCAAATGTAAAATCTTTTCAATTTGAACCTTGGCAGCCAAAATTTCGGCCAAAAACCGATTGCGCTATGTCTGAACACATTTTATATAAAATTTCAATTGTTTAGAACAAAAGTTAGCTGAGTAATTTGGTAGGGACCGCTGAGGTCAAATTTTTAGAAAACTTTAACCCAAATATTTATCCCTTAAAATTTATTGTTTGGTGGAGTATTCAAATTCATGCTGTAACTTGAGTTAACATTACTTGGCGAAGTTGCACAACGTCAAAGCAAGTGTGTGTTAACCATATGGAAGAGATATTATTAGGGTTGTGAATACTATGTGATTTTGAAGATTTGTTTAGAGTTTACTTTTACAGAAAAGTATCCTCAATGCCAAGTTGTCTTGACAAACCCTCTAAAGAGTAGCATTAGACATTCAAAGATTTTGTCCAGTATGCATTCAAGTTCTCTCCTATGTTTATGTTGCGTATATGTAAGAATACACCAAACCGAAATAGAATAGTAAAGAACGACAGAAGAAAATAAACGTAGGTAATTAAATTGTGGTTCGTTGTTTTTGTTTTAGGGCATATCAACCCTTTTCAGGTTATTTAATGCCGAATCCAGTGATTTTGAAAAATTTTTAATAGAATATATTTTTTTTCAAGTCGGGTTCTATTTGACCCATAGTTTGGACCATAACAGGTACTACCACTCCGGGTAAAAGTGGACCTGGGAGCAATGGCAATTAAAGAGTGGCTCCAAACTCTCCAAAGCCCACAAGCTGGGGCCTCACCATTGGATATAGTTTAAGGTCATATCCAGGACCAAAGTAATTATATTCAAATATCGAGAAAAAAAAAGTTCTACATGTAGTAGTATCCCTAGAGTAATTATATAGATATTCTTATGTCTTCTTATTTCGATCCGCAATCTATAGGAATTCGAGCAATCTATAGGAATTCGAGAGAAAATATTGTTCCTGTTTATTCGAGCAATCTATTGGAATTATAGCAATCTATAGGAATTCGTGCAATCTATAGGAATTCGTGCAATCTATAGGAATTCGAGACAAAAATTTGTTCCTATTTATTCGAGCAATCTATTGGAATTCGAGCAATCTATAGGAATTCGTGCAATCTATAGGAATTCGTGCAATCTATAGGAATTCGAACAATCTATAGGAATTCGTGCAATCTAGAGGAATTCGAGAGAAAAAATGTGTTCCTATTTATTCGAGCAATCTATTGGAATTCGAGCAATCTATAGGAATTCGACAGAAAAATATTGTTCCTGTTTATTTTGATTTAAAAAAATGATTCTATTAATAGACTTCTATGATATCAGTTTGATTATTTAGTTTTATTCACATTTCTTAAATACATCATCAGATATTTATATACAAAGCAAAGTTGTCTGTATGTCAGAATGTATGTTTCAGCAACACAGTTAATATAACAGAAAATCTCATCACAAATTTGGAACTAGCACCATCGATGGTACTTATCGATGTCAGAAGTGTTTTGATTAATTGCGAAACTCATTTTTAAATTAAAAGCATTTGAAATGAATATCACATTTGATTACATATGATCAGGACGACATCTTTATTCATGCAAACATGCTTTGACTATACAATTCCAAAACATGTTTCGGTACAAGCTATTAGAACTAAACCTATTAATGCCTAAATGCTGTCCCTTTATGCATTTATTGTATTAAATGAGGCAACTCTACTCATGAACGATACATGATTTATTCTAATCGCACAGATATTAAATGACAGATTTTATTCATTTTTGGATTATGAAATCGTTTCCATCTCTGTTTCAAAGCGATGTCGGAAAACGTTGATGCAACACTTAAGCCCGGAGTTTCATCGGTAGTACACAACAGCAGTGGAAAACCGCCTAATACAACTGAAAACGCAAACATCAGCAAGCAAGGTTTTGGCATCCGTGTTCTGGAACGTGCAAGGTTCTTTGTACTTTAAAAAATTAGAAATATGAAAAGCCGATGGCATATAAAGTATCAGTGCTTTTAAAGAAAAAATATGTGAAAAAATACCCAGATATAAATAAAGAATTCGATCACAACAACAGAAAAACTACATTAAATTCTGCAACATTCATTCTATTTTCCAGATCTGTCTCTTTCGAATACTAGCTGTTTGCAAACCTTAAAAAAATGATCGAGAGTAAGAGATTTGGTTCTAACAAACTGTGAATTGGAAAAGCGAGAAGTACTTTTCGGGCAAATATAAATCGTTTTATTGAAATTAGTCTATTATACTTGCTGAAGGTTATGCTGTGGAATAAAGTCGGTTGTTTTCTTAAAAGCTGTTCTATTTCTTCAGCCTGGCATTTACTGAGTTGTCTTATTAAAAAATAGAAGAGAAAATCTTTACATCTAACGAAAAATGGGGGAGGGATGGGCGGAATAGGCGCGAGAGAGAGAAAGATACTGAAGGAGAAACAGACAAAGAAGAAAGATGTGAACGGAACAAGCGAGAGAAAAAAGAGAATGAAAGCAACAGAAAATGATAGAATAAGCTATAAAGAGAGAGAGAGAGAGAGAGAGAGAAAGAGAAGGGAAATAAACTGGCAGAGATAATAAAAGAAAAGGATGTAGAGATGGATAAAATAGGCAAAAGGAAGAGAGAAAGTGAGTGTGGAAGAGAAAGAGAAAAAATAATATAATGGATGGAATAGGCGAGAGCGAGGGAATTGGAGATCGATAGAATAAGAATAGAAAAAAGAATAAATGAATAGAAAAGGCGAGAGAGCGAGAGAAAGAAACATAAAGAGAGGAAGAAAAGAAAAATTGATGAAATATGAGAGGGGGTGAGAGAGAGAGAGAATAAGAGGGAAATAGAAAAAGACAATGAGGAATAATAACAGAATGAAAGGAAGAATTGACTGGAATAGGCGAGAGTGATAAAACGAGAGAGAGAGAAAAAAAGAGATAGAGAAGGACAAATAAAACAAGGAAGAGGTGTATGTAATAGAAGAGAGAGAATGAAAAGAGAAGGAAATAGAAAGATAAAGAAAGTAAATAAAGAAAGGAATAAGTGGATGGAATATGCAAGAAAGATATACAGGATGGAACGATAAATTTGTCGCCCTTAAACCAAGACTCCATCTTTATTTTCAAACTTTTACTAAAAAAATTCAATTCAGGTAATTTGATTATGTAGTATAGCTTACATCTATTTAAACAGCCGTCTTCCGCTTCAATCACCACCTCGATGTGGGTACGGACTTGGAGCATGGTTTTTCCACGGCTCCGGCGGGATACTCGGCAGATGGCGGCAACCAGGTTAGCTTTGATGTTGTGGGAGTTCATGTTGGTGATGTTCTCGACATATGATAAAACGAAATAGTCCAACGGGTTCAGGTCGGGGGAGGTGGGAGGCAGTAAGAGAAGGGTACAAATTCATCGCACTCCTCCTGAAGCCATGCCTGTGTCGCTTTGAACCTGTGGGCCGGCATCGAGTACTGCTAGCACAACCTTTGGTTTGCCAGCGGCTACCTGATTGCACTAGGAGATCACCACACTCTTCAGCACATCCAGGTACAATTTTGTGTTGACTTTTTAGCCGACTTCGAAGATGTGAGGTGGCATGATGTGGTCCTTACTTAAAGCCCCACCAAAGACCATAACTGTGGCCGTAAACTTCGTTGAGCTCTGCCCTAACGCGTTGAACAGTCCGGATTTGTATCTTGAGGGCGATGGCAATGATTCTGTTGTCATAACTTGGATCGGTAGAGAGCATGAATTGTATAGCGGCGCATCTCCGATCCCACTCGTTGAACATTGTGTCATTTTCAGACACATGATAGAAAGACTCCTGTCGCTCTTTGGATTCGTGCAGAACTTGCCAACTAGTAGATGGTTTGAACAAAAAATAAAAGCGTTTTTCTTCAAACGAAAATTGAATCATGTCTTTTCTAGGGCGACAATTTTATCGTTCCACTTTGAAGAGAGAGATAGAGAAAGGAAAAGAAATGGAATATGCACGCAAGAGCGAATAAGAAAGAAAGACAGAAAGACAGAAAATAAAGGATAAATGAATAGTATAGACAAGATAGGGAGAGAAATATAGGAATTAATTGAATAGACAAGAGGGAGAAAAAAAGAGAAAAAAAGAAATGGATGAAATAGACGACAAAGGGAGATAAGAGGGATAAAGAAACAAAGTCAGTAATAGATGGAATAGACAAGAACCAAAGAGAAAGATGTAAAGAAGGAAATAAAGAAAGAAAGAAAGAAAGAGGAGAAAAATGAGAAAAAATAAAGAGAAAGAAAGGAAAGAAATGGATGAAATAGGTGAGAAAGAGAAAAAGACAAAAGAATAGAAAGAGGAAGAAATGGATGAATTAATCTTGAGAGAAAGAGATAGGAGGAAAGAGAGAGAAAGAAAGAGAACGAGAGAGAGAGAGAAACAAACAAATAAAGTGTAGCATTCCATTTATGATCTTCGCTTTTCATTCTGTCGTTTTTATATTAAGCCGTTTTCAGGAATGGAGGGCGCCTAAACCAGCAAACGAAATAAATCGTTGTTTCTGTACAGTGCGAAGCGAAAACTTGCCGCCAGGCCAATATTGACTTCTTCGGACCTGAGTGCTTACCGATAATTCGCTGCCAACAAATCGCTTCGCCGCCTTGGAAGAATCGATTGTCGAATCAAAAAAACGATGTCGGTTAAGATAGCCGACGCGGCAACGATAAGTAGGGGCAAAGATTGGTGAAAATGACGGCCGCATTAAATGAACATTAAGGAAACGGTAAACGCAAGCGTAAGTAACGTTCGTTTGAAATGGGGTGTGTAGTTGAAGCAATGATTGTGAGGAATATTTGAAGAGGAATACAATGGACCTATATTATATTTATATTTGTCTTTCCGTTCCTATTTTCCCCGGAAACTCCTAGGCTGATCGGGCTGAAAATTTATATATATATATATATATATATATATATATATATATATATATATATATATATATGTATATATATATATATATATATATATATATATATGATTTTCAGAATGTGAGAGATTGTATATAATAAATTCCACAGCCAAACAACGTCGCAGCTCACAAGAGCCATGACAGTCAAAGAACTGGAAGTCCAAGACTCGAGTTTCGCCCTCATTTGGGCTCATCAGTTAGACACATCCGAACTCAGGATTCGAAACCCGAGCCTCTTGCATGCAAGGCAAGCACTCTACCAACTGAGCAAGTTTGAGGGCGAAACTCGAGTCTTGGACTTCCAGTTCTTTGGCTGTCATGGCTCTTGTGAGCTGCGACGTTGTTTGGCTGTGGAATTTATTATATATATATATATATATATATATATATATATATATATATACAGGGTGACCCCCAAAAAACAGAGGACATTCATTTGTTTTTCTGAGCATTTTACGGTCAACGGAGAAAAAAGGCCAAAGAAACTAGTGTTTTGATGTGATGCTTTGCATATAATAAAGTAGTTATGACCAAAGTTTCATTTCATTCGGTTTCCCGAGATTGAATGATGATCAACAAATATTTCACACCACTCCTATATTTTTAT
Organism: Euprymna scolopes; assembly: GCF_053919585.1. Lineage (NCBI taxonomy): Eukaryota > Metazoa > Mollusca > Cephalopoda > Sepiida > Sepiolidae > Euprymna > Euprymna scolopes. The sequence continues at coordinate 75,311,871 of NC_136513.1, read as the reverse complement.
TGCCATCAAAGTCCGTGAAATCGCCCGGGAGAAAGCTTTATATGTCTCCATGCAGTAACACAGTCCAAAATATATCTTATTCTGCATTGCACTGTAGAGAATCTGCTGTTTCTTTTTATAAAATTATTTTATGTAAACTTCTTTCCAGTTAACGAAAAAAAAAACCTTAAGAAATTTACATGCGTCGTTTGAATCTACAGACCACGTCATGCAAAAAAATAAAATAAATAAATAAATAAATAAACAGGAAAAATAAGAAACACACGTAAATTTTTAAATCTTATAAAATTATTTCCAGTTAATGAAAAAAATAAAGAAATTTGCGTGCGGAGTTTGAACCTATAGACCACGTCATGCAAAAAAAAACAAATTAATAATAATAATAATAATAAAAACACGCTATCAACTTACCCACGCAATTCGTTGTTTTTTCATTGATTCTATCGACGACATAGAAATAGTTGCTTTACCGATGATTGATAAATTAAAATAACCGATTACCGGTAATTGTCGGGGGCATTTTGATACAAAAGATTACCCCCTGACTTATACACTAAAGTTCTGTAAATTTTAAAGAAAATATGTTCAGCCGTACCGAACTCACTCACACACAGAAAAAGTTTCATTTATATATATATATATATATATATATATATATATATATATATATATATGATGATGATGATGATTGCAACATCTTGTCAGACGAGTGCCACTTCCTCAGACACTAAAATATCCATGAGCCCAAATATGACTTTCATCGCCACAGGACCATTTTAATAGACAAATGCCTGAGGGAGTATCTATACACAGATGATGTTACAGAGTCTTAGCTTTGTACGACAGCTAAGTCTCTCTCTCTCGGTTCAAAATGTTTAGATCCTGCAACAAGCAAGAGCAAGATAGCCAGCAACAAGTAAAACTGCAGACCAGCTTAATGCGGGTACTGGTCTCCCACTTTATGGTTTTTTTAAATCAGAGATTTGCTTCTTCTAGAAAGGTTGCATTCACCACGGCTTACGGGAGCCCTCCCCACCCAACACACACATGCATACACACAAACACATACGGTGCTAGTTGGCCGTTGACCCCGAAAAAGGGTTCATTCGCTCTTTGGAAGGTCTTGTTTTTAATTCTTCAGGGAGACTAGCCACCCTCCTCACCAAACAAGTATGGTGGGGGAACCAGTTTAGTCGCCAGTGACCCGACCATGAGGTAGGTAGTACTGGTTACATGGTACCAGTAGCATATGACATTACTTGACGTAATATATATATATATATATATATATATATATATATATATATATATATATAGGCTTCGAGATAATGAAATAAATTAGCTTACAGCTTAATGAATCTTGTGATTTCAAGTCTTAAAAAATATTATTGGAAGAAAATATTCATATAACACGATCCCAACCAAATAAAATTGCTCAATATACTAGATGGAGCAAATAGAATTAGAGTTCATATATTTAAACTTCATTTAAAAATAATCCTTCTAAAATAAAAATTTATTGTTTGAAGCAAAGAATACAATGTTTAAAATAGTTCTTTTAATCCATAGATTTTTAATATAAGTACATATCCTCAGAGGAAAAAAAACACTAGCGAAATATTAATATTGATTGGAAATTATTTTGCCAAAGAGCACATACAGAGAAAATATTAAAGATTAAATGCCTTTAATATATATATATATATATATGTGTGTGTGTGTGTGTGTGTGTGTGTATGTGTGTATGTGTGCATGTGTGCGTGTGTGTGTGTGTTTATATATGTATATAGCGCCCTCAACACAATCCTAGGAAGAGGTTCAGGGACTCTACAGAGAATACTTTGAAAATCTTACAAATCCACATCGAGACATGGGAATAACTTACTCTGCAAAGGCCAAAGTGAATAAAGCTTGTACGTGAAAGTTGTGATGCTCTAGAGAAAAGAAAGCAAGCCCAAAGCACTCTGAAGCGAGAAGATCGTAAAAGATAAATTGATGGTCTTACTCATGACACACACAGCTGGAAATGCGACACTTGTGAACGAGTGCTTTTGTCAAAAGTTGGCTACGTCAACCACCTTAAGTCGCACAAAACTCCTGTTCAGGAAAATTTTGCACCTATTAGTCCGAACCAAACGATCTGTTTACTATGCAGCAAAGTTCGCAAGTAAACTGTTGGTTTGAAAGACATGTGATTGTTCATAGGAATACCCCTCAACCTCCAGAGGAAGTCAACTCCGTGGAAATTGCTCAGTTTGTATGTCACATTTGCTTAAAGATGTGCAAATCTGCGGCGGAAGTGCAGAGTCATCTGAAATGGCGTGGATGACGAGATTAGAAGAACGCAATATGACGTCGATTATCTGAAAAGATGCAGCAATCATCATATATATGTATATATATATAGAGAGAGAAAATATAAATTATAATAAGTTTACCAAGGTAATCAAAATGGTAAACTTAAAATATATTATAAATATTAAAGAGTTAATATTTACAAGTAAAGTAATCTCAACCAGATGTAAAAGCTCAATATATATATATATATATATATATATGTATGTATATATATACAAATACATACATACCTATATACATATATATATACATATATATATATGTGTGTGTGTGTGTGTGTGTTTGCGTGTGTGCATTTATATATATATGTTATTTTGTGTACGGAAAGTTGTAAGTTGAGATAAGACATTGGTAACACCGGTTTCAAGCCCGACAATTAAGACTGTTTATAATATTAATATAAAGCTCTCTTCAGCCAATACTCACCTATATTCGATGGTACCAATGACTTATCGCATCTAACAACTTTCTGTACACAAAATACGCTCTTATTTTTTCGGATTTTCCTTTTAATTGAGCACTCTGCTGGATTTCTCTCTCTCTCTCTCTCTCTCTCTCTCTCTCTATATATATATATATATATATATATATATATATATATATATATATATAAAATATATTTTAGTCATCGACATACAGACCTGTTTCGTTGTTTCACAACTCATCAGTGCCGCTAGACTAACACCTCTCCCAAGCCGAGGATCGAACCTAGAACCGTCGTGATGACAGTCGGCAGTCCTACCCCCTGACTACGGAATCGGTGGCCGAAATTAAACTGTCCGAATGCCTATTTAAATAAACATCCGTCCGCCACTCGTAGAGGGCTCAAACATTTTGTTTGTAAACAAATCGCGAGCTTCGCATTATTTCAGCTAAATTAAGTAGCGAGTAAGATAATTTACGAGAGTGCTCTACCGAAGAGGGGAGCTTTATAAAATATATTTTAGTCATCGACATACAGACCTGTTTCGTTGTTTCACAACTCATCAGTGCCGCTAGACTAACACCTCTCCCAAGCCGAGTATCGAACCTAGAACCGTCGTGATGACAGTCGGCAGTCCTACCCCCTGACTACGGAATCGGTGGCCGAAATTAAACTGTCCGAATGCCTATTTAAATAAACATCCGTCCGCCACTCGTAGAGGGCTCAAACATTTTGTTTGTAAACAAATCGCGAGCTTCGCATTATTTCAGCTAAATTAAGTAGCGAGTAAGATAATTTACGAGAGTTCCTTACCGAAGAGGGGAGCTTTATAAAATATATTTTAGTCATCGACATACAGACCTGTTTCGTTGTTTCACAACTCATCAGTGCCGCTAGACTAACACCTCTCCCAAGCCGAGGATCGAACCTAGAACCGTCGTGATGACAGTCGGCAGTCCTACCCCCTGACTACGGAATCGGTGGCCGAAATTAAACTGTCCGAATGCCTATTTAAATAAACATCCGTCCGCCACTCGTAGAGGGCTCAAACATTTTATTTGTAAACAAATCGCGAGCTTCGCATTATTTCAGCTAAATTAAGTAGCGAGTAAGATAATTTACGAGAGTGCTCTACCGAAGAGGGGAGCTTTATAAAATATATTTTAGTCATCGACATACAGACCTGTTTCGTTGTTTCACAACTCATCAGTGCCGCTAGACTAACACCTCTCCCAAGCCGAGGATCGAACCTAGAACCGTCGTGATGACAGTCGGCAGTCCTACCCCCTGACTACGGAATCGGTGGCCGAAATTAAACTGTCCGAATGCCTATTTAAATAAACATCCGTCCGCCACTCGTAGAGGGCTCAAACATTTTGTTTGTAAACAAATAGCGAGCTTCGCATTATTTCAGCTAAATTAAGTAGCGAGTAAGATAATTTACGAGAGTTCCTTACCGAAGAGGGGAGCTTTATAAAATATATTTTAGTCATCGACATACAGACCTGTTTCGTTGTTTCACAACTCATCAGTGCCGCTAGACTAACACCTCTCCCAAGCCGAGGATCGAACCTAGAACCGTCGTGATGACAGTCGGCAGTCCTACCCCCTGACTACGGAATCGGTGGCCGAAATTAAACTGTCCGAATGCCTATTTAAATAAACATCCGTCCGCCACTCGTAGAGGGCTCAAACATTTTGTTTGTAAACAAATCGCGAGCTTCGCATTATTTCAGCTAAATTAAGTAGCGAGTAAGATAATTTACGAGAGTGCTCTACCGAAGAGGGGAGCTTTATAAAATATATTTTAGTCATCGACATACAGACCTGTTTCGTTGTTTCACAACTCATCAGTGCCGCTAGACTAACACCTCTCCCAAGCCGAGGATCGAACCTAGAACCGTCGTGATGACAGTCGGCAGTCCTACCCCCTGACTACGGAATCGGTGGCCGAAATTAAACTGTCCGAATGCCTATTTAAATAAACATCCGTCCGCCACTCGTAGAGGGCTCAAACATTTTGTTTGTAAACAAATCGCGAGCTTCGCATTATGGTAACTGTCCTTGCAAATGATGAAGTCTACTTTGTAGCTGAGTTCGAATTTCCTATAAAGTTGAGCCTTGTCTGGGAAGTGAAAGCGATCAGCTGTAGTAAACCTTGCTTATGAAAATCTAGAATTTGAGCACCCTCAACTTCAGTAAGTTTTTCAAATTTAGGCAACGTGGCCCCTTTCCTTGCATCCCGCCTATTCTTTTATTAACGTATTTGCTTTGCTCGACTATGGCGTCTATAACCGTATCTCTTTTGTTACCTGCCCTACATCGTCTATAGACGTGCACCCTTTAACCTTTTTGTACAATGATTTTCTGGTAACTCTTCCCCTTTCACTGAGAACTTGGAATACATCTAATATTCTTGTATTTTTTTATTTTTTTCTCATAATGATTTTCTAGTAACTCTCCCCCTTTCACTGAGAACTTGGAATATATCTAATATTCTTGTATTTTTTTTTTATTTTCTGTATAATGATTTTCTGGTAACTCTCCCCCTTTCACTGAGAACTTGGAATATATCTTATATTCTTGTAATTTTTTTTTTATTTTCTGTGTAATGATTTTCTGGTAACTCTCCCCCTTTCACTGAGAACTTCTTAATACATCTTATATTTTTGTACCTTTTTCTATGTTTCCCCTTCTTTTTCATTTTTCTGCTTTCAGAGTTTATATGTCAGGAGTTTATATGTCGCATGATCCCTCTGCCCCCTTTCTAAGTTTTAATACCTTGTATTTTTTTTCACCAAAAAGAGCCGTCACTATTCTTAATTTGAGAACTGGTTTTCTTCTGTGGAAGACAAACATTTTAAAGTCGCCTGACGAGGACTCGTAGTTTTAACCAACCATCTGTCCGAAACGTTAGCATGTCCAGTGTCGCGACCTTGTAATTTTGTCTATATTGTTAAAAATATATGCATATATATCATTGGTAGAAACATAATCCTCCATATTGTGCGATGTTCTTTTCATAGCTTTTTAAAACAAAACGTATAATTTTATTGCATATGTGTTTCGGTCTGACATAATAGAGAATTGAAACTCTCTTTTTGGCCGGTTTATTGGTGGTGATGTAGAGATTGAATATAGGGCTGTCCAGAGAAAGTTGACTTTGCAATCGGATTCGAATCCTTCTACTGACAGTTATTTTCATTTCCTACACCGAGGATTGCGTAAACGCATGAAACACTAATGCTTGTACGTAAAAAAAACTTATTCAAAATAAAAAAATGTGTGTAATTATAAAAATGGTTAATATTTTTTTAAATATAATTATAAGGCGTATTTACGAAATTAATATTGAGCACTATTGTAACAGAGCGCAAATACTCGTATGCAGATACCTCAGTATTTTCATACGTGTACGAAATGACGTCAGAGTAAAGTAACAAGTAGAATACTATACAAAGGAAAGAACTTTGAAAGCACATTCGAGAACACTTTCGAGACGACGTTTGAGAGGGTAAAGGTCAGAAAGAAGGAGCGCGTCATGTTTTATTCGGGAAAGTACCCGGAAATATATATCGTTTTTACGAAAAAAAAATGGAGTCGTGTTATTACTGATTTTATATTTCTTCCGAGGTACTCTGCTACAACGTGCGGGTCCCGTGTATAAACGCGTGTACTGTTAGACTATTTTGGGAGTTAAGAAAAAGCCGGCAATATTAGCGAAAAACGCACTATCCTAACTTCCTGTTGTTGAATACTATGTCTGACTGTCAACTGTGGAAGCCTGCCAAAAATAGCAATCATAAGTACTTACTATCTTTCATCTGCGTGATGGTTGCCGGTGGCTTAGAATAAAGACGCTAACTTGCTAAATCCGTGATCGCTTTGTTAGCTGGTTTCGAATCTCCCGGCCAGCAGTAATTATCATTCCTACACTGATGATTACATAAGGATGAAACATTAGTGTCTGCTGGTATAAAAATTAGTTTTTTTTTTTTAAATATATATATAAAATAAACATCTATATAAATAAATATATATAGAGAGAGAAAGAGAGAGAGACAGACAGACAGACAGAGACAGACAGACAGACAGACAGAGACAGAGAGACAGAGACAGAGATAGAGATAGACAGCCAGAAAAAATAAAATAAAAGAAAACTTTGCTATGCCGGCACAAAGTTCACACTAAATTTCGAAAGTAAATCATTTTTAAAAAGTCCTTGGGCGCTGTTCGATTCATTGATAATTGAATCTTTACATCATTCTATTTTCGATAACTGTATCGATTCATTTGAAACTCTTAAACAATGGACTTATCACACTGGCGTCATTCCCTTTGTAGGCGACAATTTCACGGACGCGGGTGCGGTCATATTTGCTTTGTCTTTCTAGTAAATGCAATGCCAAAACGGATGACCATCGCCACTAATCCTATCATTTGTTACATCGAGTTAAACGGAAACCTTTCAGCGCTTCAGATATCTGGGAGAGTGTTAGCTGACGAACGATGAAAACCCGAAATATACTTTACAATAACTAAGACATCAGGTGCGACATTACACTCTACAACACGGTTTCTATTTCTGGTTTCCCCAAAAGTTCAACAAAAATTTCATAAAATTTTTTTAAAAATTAACATTTTGTTTACGTTCAGCCGTAACTCTTGCTTCTTTTATTTTATCTTTTAGGTCTCATATTCCATGTGTGATTGCTCTGACTTGGGGTGTGATATTCAGTAGCATCTATCAATAATATTAGTTGATAATATGATTAATATTTATTGTTATCAATAGAGATTATTTGTTGATATCAATCAATAATATTGGTTGATATCTATCAATAATATTGTGTGATATCTATCAATCATTTTAGTTGATTTCTATCAATAATAGTAATTGATATCTACCAATAACATTTATTGTTATTTATACGGATTATTGGTTAGTTGTTTTTGTTTTACGGCATATCAACCCTTTTCGGGTTATTTAATGCCGAATCCAGTGATTTTGAAGAACAATTTTTTAATAGACTATATTTGTTTTTTCCAAGTCAGTTTCTATTTAACCCATAGTTGGGACCCTAACAGGTACTACCACTCCGGGTCAGAGTGGATCTGGGAGCAATGGCAATAAAAGGGTGACCCCCACACTCCCCAAAGCCTGCAAGCTGGGGCCTCACCATCGGATATAGTTTAAGGTCATATCCAGGACTCAGATTATTGGATATCTATCAATAATATTGAGTGATAATGAATAATATTGGTTAATATCTATCAATAATATTGATTGGTATCTTTCAATAATATTGGGTGATATCTATCAATAACAATTATTGTTATCTATACAGATTATTGGTTGATATCTATCAGTAATATTGTGTGATATCTATCAATAATATTGTGTGATATCTATCAATAATATAAATATTATCTATCAATAATATTTATTGTTATCAATACGGATTATTGGTTGATAAATAATAATATTGGTTTATATCTATCAATAACATTTATTGTTGGCTCGTTTTTGTAGTTGATGTGATAATGTTAACGTCTTATATCAAGTGGCTTCATGCCTTGTCTGGAGTGTGATGCCTCTATACAGTCTCTAAAGACAATGGACAACCCTATGTAAGGGTAGCTAAGCGTGGAATTGCGAAGCATGGGTTGCGTAATCACGACCACACTTCTCTTGAATCGCTACTGTGTGAGTTTAGTGGTAGTAGAAGTCCAGGACGACAGGAAACAATGCCGAGATAAGCGGAGAGCACAAACAGCACCTTGAATTCACAAATGGTTACTAATTTTAGTACTGACCAGGTTCAACGTTGCTTAACTTTGGTGATCAAACAGGAACTGTGTTGTCAACGTGATTATGTTGTACATATATTGTCTGGAGTGATTCCTTTAAAATTTTTGAAAGAAAAAGAAACGGTTCAAGGTGTTCTGTAAGATCGTAATCGAACATTCAATATAATATTTCTAGATATATTTCTGGCCAATTTTGAATTTTTTTTACAAGGGAATCACCACTTATTAAGGCCCAGAGGCCACTCGAGGATAAGAGTTAAATAGTGTACAGTGGTCAAAACGACAATACAGTAATCGTTAGAAGTGCGAATATGGTAAATTGGATTACTTAAGGGGGACGGCTCATCAAGAACTTGTTTACATTGGACTTGAAGACGACCATATTGTAGTCAGCTGGAAAGCAAGCAAACAGAAGAGAATTCCACAGGTGTGCAGTTCTAAGAAAGCAGCTTTGTTCATGGAATCTACGTTTAGGTTTATGTACAGATAAAGAGTGGGTGAAATTATTGAAAGTGTTTTCAGCTAAATGAGTGGTTCTCGTGTAAGTTTCCTGAAAAAGAAGTATTTCCTATCGATCAGTGTTTTGAAACAAACGCAAACGTTATATCAGATTCGTAGCTAAGGCTGCTCGAAACATGACTGCATTATTCTACCAATCCAGAGGGTATCATACTCATAAAGCAATCCTCTCCCTGTATAAAATTTAAATACGTCATAAAATTGAGTAATGTTGATGCATAAAACAGAATTTATATAGCATATCGTTCTTCTAAAGTTTCCTCACATCCAGATTGCATATTTGAAATTCACCAGCGGTGACAATCAGGCTTTAGTAGCAAGTATTCCAATACCTGCTGTAGCTGTTCATTGGAACGTGAAATAATAAAAAGAGGCCAGTAATCTCATGAGATGTATAGAAATAAGATACTGATTTTTTTAAGTGTCTACGACAACTTTAAATGCCTGTACAGAAAAGTCTGGAAACTTATTGAAGGCACCTTGTAAGTTAACAGCAAAAAGTTGAATACTCTACCAGACTAGATGAATTATTGTTATGGAATCCAGAAGGAACTCTAAGAAAGTTATATTCTAACATATTTAAATGGTTAATTGGGAAGAAGCAAATAATATTATCAACTTCTTTACAAACCAAGTGTCTGAGGTGTTAAGAAGAATTTTAATGAAATAAATGAATATCTATGTATCTCATATAGACATCAAGTGTTAAGCCCAGGAAGGAGAGGGGGGATTGGTTTCGGAGAATTTTGACTAAAGTAAAATAAAGCAAAAAGAATCTATAGTAAAACTTGATAAGTATATGTGTGTGCGTATTTTATGTATATGTCGATAATTAAATAGATTCAACTATTTATGAAGAAAAAGAATTTTACCTAAATGCTAGGTAGTGATATGTTGTATCTTCACGAGGCGTATACATTTTTCAAATACGATTATCCAATTATCCATGTACACATCAGCTTTGCTGAACCAACCTAGATTTAAAAGCAGGACCCCAAGAGATATTCATCATCATCATCATCATCATCATCAGCAGCAGCAGCAGCAGCAGCAGCAGCAGCATCATCATCATCATCATCAACGAGTGGACTTTTGAAAAATCTACCAAACTTCTTTGCAAATTGTGGGTCTAAACATTTCTAATTTTATTTGAGTCAAAACAATAAATGTTAAGGGGTCAAAATTGGAGTCCAAATTTAACACAAATCTGACCTCTGCGGTCTCTATCAAATTATTCAGCCAATTTTTCGTCTAAAAATTTGAAATTTTACATAAAGTGTATTCAGACAAAGGGAAAGCTTTTTAAATTGTTTTTAGCCGAAAATTCGACTGGCAAGGGGTCAAAGTTCAAAATATTTTACCTTTGGGGTTTCTGGCAAACTATTAAGCTAATTCTGTATCTAAGCGTTTGAAATTTTACATAAAGGTAATTTAGACATGCAGCAAGCTTTTTAATCAGGTTGAGGGCGAGAATTTGGCTGCCAAAAGGTCAAAGTTGAAGGATTTGACATTTGCAAACTCTAACAACCACCACACAATTTAGGGTTTTAGAAACTTTAGATCTAGGTTACCTGGACACTAGTCAAACTTTTTAATATATATATGTACATATGCACACACACACACACACACACACACATATATATATATATATAAACACACACACACACATATATATAAACATATATATACATATATATATATGCTGCATGTGTGTGTGAGAGAAGGAGAGAGTTACATATGGATTCTAAAACGATTGGGTCTGTTTTTATGAAATTTCTTACAAATAAACTTTATATGTCGGGGAGTGTTCTTAGATAGATTTTGTATCGGAATGCATTTAATATGTATCGAAAATTATAGATCGATAATCGAAATATCTAAATAAAAAAAAGTGTGATTTTTAACAAAATATACACTGTATGCATTTGAGAAGTTTTATCACCGCCCAAGCAAAACGGTTTGGGGTATAAAATCAACATCATATTCTTTAATAACACAGAAGCGCCTTCAAAATAAATATTTCTGTTCAACACAATTGAACCATGATGTTTGACTTTTGCATTTTAAACTTTAATTCATGCAATTATAAAAAAAAATAAGTTTATAAAATCAACAGTATGTTCTCTGCAGTGCAATGTAGACTACAATGTATTATAAAGTTATTGCGAGGATGCATGTAAGCTTGATCCCGGTGCATCGCAGTTGGTCCCCACCTAGAGCAGGCAATCAGTCGATTTAACTGAAAAATGGGCAATTTGATCGATTTCGATTATAATAAACATTCCACAGTCTGAAACATTCTTTGATCCTCATTTAATTCTGTTCAGCGCCATGTCTCTCTGTTCGTAGAGAGACATGGCGCTGAACAGAATTAAATGAGGATCAAAGAATGTTTCAGACTGTGGAATGTTTATTATAATCGAAATCGATCAAATTGCCCATTTTTCAATTAAATATATATATATGTCCACACACACACACACACACATATACATATATATGTGTGTGTGTGCGTATGCGTGTGTGTATACTCTTTTTCCCCACCAAACAAAATTATAATCTTATAAACACCCTCATCCATAGAGCTTGTATGATAATTTCAGAGACCAGATTAAATGAAGACAAATTTATTACCAAGACATTTTGCAATAATTGTTTTCTCTTGCAAATCGTGGAATCTGCAATAAGAAATAAAATTTCTAATTTCAACAAAATTAAACAGGCATCTGTTGACAAATGCCCTATCTAGCTACGCCTACCTTGGCTAGGTAATATTAGTAAAAGATTTGGCAAGCAATTTCCTCTTTCGTACAACAATGTTACTTTGCATCAAATACCCGTGTTGTTTTTAATTGTAAACCCATTTTATCTTCAATTTGTAAAGACGTTCTCTCCACCCACCATAACAATTCCATTATTTATTTATTTATCCAAATGTAGCTGCGGTGTGCGCTTAGTCGGGCGAATGTCTCAAGGATTAGATAATAGTTAAAACAACATGTTTCATCCAAAATGATGAAACTGCCTAACTTCGGACGCTTTGAACAATACTCATGGCTAATCTATTGAAGAGCACCTTATAAATAATCGTATTTGCGCTTCAAATTTTAGTGCTGACTTTTTTTCCATTCATAGCAAGTTGCACTCTTTACCATCTCAAAATTCTAGAAACTATAGACATTAAGACTCTGAGACTTCTCTTTGCAAACAGAAAGAGAATCTTTTCTGGCTTAATCTTGTTTATATTTAATAATTAATTTCCCCTTCCCCCTAATTCATCTGCAATTCATTGTGCCCCCCCATTGTTCTTTTTAAAACGTAATTATTAAGGTCGATGTTAGCTCTGTTGAGCGAGCTTCGAAACCGGTAAGCTGACGTATTCATTTTTTTATATTTTAATTTCACAATCTTTGGTCTTTACATAGCAATAATAAAATTTTTTACCCCGCAAATCTCTCTCTCTCTCTCTCTCTCTATCTATCTCTCTCTCTCTGTATATATATATATATATATATATATATATATATATATACTAGCAAAAGTACCCGTCATTGACTGCGTTCAAAAACAGCCTACAGAAAATGGATTCTGATTTATGAAAGTATGATAGGTTATGAAAACGAAGGGTTGTAATGCGATAGCTTCGAATTTGGGGGTGTCAACACCAAAGAAAAATATGATGAAAGTTAAAATAAAATAGATAAACCACATAATTTATTATACCATACCTGTTCACACTGAAACACTTATCACAATATTATGTGGATCTATATTAAAAAAACATTGTTAAACTTTGTGACATATTTCCAGTCTATGGAGGTCAGGCGCGAACGAACACCCCATAATTTTATTATACCATATTTCTTCAAACTGAAACATAATTATCAAATTATACTTTCGCAGATAGATATGAAAAGTCTTTATTAAAGTTTGTGCCTGTTTCCATTCTATGGAGGCAAGGCGCGAACGCAGACCCCACAATTTTATTATACCATCCCTATTTAAGTTGAAACATACTTATCAAAATATTCTTATGTACATCTATATCAAAAACACTTGTAAACGTATTTTTTTTTAATTTTTAATTTTTTTATTTCCATACTTTGTGGACTAGGCGCGAACGCAGACCCCATAATGTTAATGAACCACCGTTCTGCCAGATCAAACATACCCATTCCTGTGTCTCGATACATATGCTATCATTATATGTAATCAGTTTTTTAACACATACACACACATTCAGCGTTATATATATATATATATATATATATATATATATATATATATATATATATATCGAAATTGTTAATTAAATTATGCTTATTAAACAAGAAAATTTCTTGTTTGACAAGATGTTCTGTAAATCTTTTCCTTAATCCATGGATTTTCAATGACTCCCTCATCTCATCAGAGGAAATCTTATTAGCACAATAAATATGGGTAATTATAAATCTTGCTGATTAGCATATGAATTGAAAATTGAATTTAAAATTTTAAGTTTGAAAAGAATACGCCATGGTTTAGTGAAAGAGGAGTATCCTTTTCATACTATCATTTTAACTTGATTTTTTTCAATTTATGTGCTGATAAGCAAACTTTACTTCAGAATTTCCATTTATATTAGTGCTGTTGTATTTGGTTGATATCATCTCATAAATATTGATGCTAATATTTCGTTGGACTTTAGCTTTATAGTATTATACAATCTGTAATCTGACATAATTTCCGACTATATATATATACTTATATATATATATATATATGTGTGTGTGTGTGTGTGTGTTAGTGTGTGTATGTTAGTGTGTGTGTGTGTGTTAGTGTGTGTGTGTTAGTGTGTGTGTGTTAGTGTGTGCGTGTTAGTGATATGCCGGTTTCAATGTTTTTCCCGATTCCGAAACAATTACTGATTCCGAATCCGATTCTTTATAAATCTCTTATTATTTTACTATACGATTGTTATTTTCCTCGATTTTCGAAAAACACATGTTAAATAGGCAGATATTTTCCTTAAAGTCAAAATACACTTGTGGAGAATAATCTATCGATTTTAGCTTTACAAGTATTTTAAAATCAATAAATATTTATTAATTTATCATTAATGGAAATTTTACTTAAAAATGAAATGGAAATTTTACTTAAAAAATAAAACAAACAAAAAAGACAATTATAAGAATCGTTGTTTACATCGGAAAATAGGCATAAATTTTTCCGATTCCGGTATTACTAAATCTTCCAATTCCCGAATAATCGTTCCAACACTTATACATACATACATATATATATATATATATATATATATATATATGTATATATATATATATATAAAGCTAAATATATATACAAGTAAATATATTAATAGACATGCATGCATAAATATATATATATATATATATATATATATATATATATATATATATATATATATATATATATATATATATATATTAGCGGGGAAACGTTCTTTAGGCAGTGTTATTGAAAAATATATTGTTTTCTAACTAGAAAAAAATTAAACGGTCATTTAAAAGTAACGCAAATCACAATCCAATATATAGCACACTTAGTGTTAGGACAAATATTAAAAATAATTGCCCCAGTCTAGAAGGAGTTCTATATCATTGACCAAAGACAGAATAGATGTGTTGTTGTATTAGAAGAGGAACCACATTTTACTACTAGCAAGATTGTCAAGAACGTATTGTCCACAAAATGAAACAAAAATTAGCGACAACGTTCCTTACATTTCACACCCATTCTTATATACTGTGTATTTTTACAGGCATTTATATTCGTATTCTAGGAAAGTTATTTAAAATCTATCCTATACGAGACTTTATTTACCGTGAAACCATCATTATTTGTGTAATTTTCTTGCGTCGCCAGCAATTATTTCTACGGATATTATTATGCCTATTATTAGAAAAGAGTTTAAATAATAAAAATAAAAAAAGCAGAGTCGATTTCCGCTTTTTCTTCTGTTTACTTGCCAACATTTATCCACTCATATGTGAACCCACACGCACATAGGTACACGCAACTATAAGCACGCACATACACACATTTGCTGTCCATCTGTCTAAATATATACACAGGCGCACATACATATACGTTTAAACAGAGATGAGAGGAAGGAGGTAACGCTATATTAAGGTTTTATGTACCCCATGAAAGATGGTATAACCTTAAAGAAAATCGTTATCATTTCAGTAACAGAAGCAACCGTGTTCATGAAAAAGAATTTCAAAGTATAATCGGTGGACCAAATGCAAGTGAGGCAAAAACTATTGCGTTTAAAGCGTTCAAACCTTAAAACGATCTCTCGGTTGTAATTCTTAAAATAGTGTGTAAATGATTGGCATCCATTAGGATGCCACATTTCAAACAAAAAGAAAATAATCAGAAAATTAAAAACTAGGTATATGAAGTATAAACCTATCTGCACAAACATATGCGTACACCTACACAGGCGGCAAAAATAAAGTCCGCACTTGTAATTTTTTCAAATTTAAGCTAAATTTAATGTAACTATTTAAACAACCTATACCTCATTTGATTGGCCTTTTATTCTTCCATAATTTTCCTTGTTAATATTTGACTTTTAATTGAAATATTCTAGTGTTCACGTCAATTTAAAAAAAATGACTTCAAATTGACGAGGCAAAAAGAAAGTCTACACAATGGAAAATTGTTATTTAAATGTAACTTTAGGACATTAATATAACACAAATACAACAGGAACACAAACAATAAACTAGTTAATATTTAGTAGCATAGACCTTCTGCAATTTGACAGCTTGCAATCTCTTGGAAATTCCTTGAATTCGACTGCAGCAGTAATCCGGTGAAAGGGCATCCCACTTTTCTTTAATTTTTGTTTAAAGTTCTTCCAAATTTGAAATTTTATTATTGCGTAGCTGTTGCTTGATGTAAAGTCATGCATTTTTGATAGGATTGAGGTCTGGAGATTGTGCAGGCCAATCCAAACACGGAATATCGTGCTCTTCCAGGAACATCTTGACATTGCCAGCTCTGTGAATGGGAGCATTATCCTGCATGAAGATGGGATTATCATCCAAATTCCGATTAAAGTAGAATACAAAATGCTCAGTCAACATATTAATGTATTTGGTCGAATTAATTCGACATTGCAAGCGAACTGTAGGTCCTGGACCATTGGTACTAATAATTCCCCACACCAAAACTGAACCTCCACCACCTTATAGTGTCTTCCCCCACTGAACCACGCGCTCGAGATCAGAGGAGAGAGAATCAGAGAGAACTTTGTCATTTACAGCCTTTGATGTGTTGCCGTAGATGGTCGTGTCATCAGCATAGATGTCAACGAATGTGTATGTGTTTAGGGAGGTCATTGATGTAGATCAGGAAAAGAGTTGGGCCTAAGATTTACCCGTGAGGGACTCCAGCATTAATACTGCAGGCCTCTGATTTTTGTCCATCTACCACTACTCTTATCAGCCTATCGGATAGAAATGATTTAATGATTGAGAAAACATTTCCAGTTATACCGTAGCTGGAAATCTTGTGAAGTAGAACCTTATGCCATACCTTGTCGAAGGATTTTGATATGTCAAGAGCAATTGCCCTAGAAAGGAAGCCTTTGTCAAGAGATTTACTAATCCTGTGAGATATAACCGTCAGCACATCTGCGGTAGATCTTGTAGAGCGGAAAGCATATTGTGTGTCACTAAGAAGGTTGTTTTTGCTGAGGTGGTTGACTATTTCCTTATTTAATATGGATTCCAGCAACTTACTCATAACACACAGGAGACTTATTGGTCTGTACTGAGAGGGAGATGACATCACCTAAATTCCTAAATACAGGGCAAACTGATGAGGTCTTCCAGGGAGTCGGAAAGCATTCTCCTTAAGGCAGCGCTTAAACAGTTTCGTAAATATGGGAGCAAGTTCTGGTTGAAGCGTTTTTAACACTATAATTGGGATGCCATCAGGGCCAGTTGCTTTTCTGGAATCAAGGTTCTTGATTAGCTTGGTGTTCCATTTCAGATCAGGAATCAAACCCAGAAGCTTCTCAAAACACGGGGCCTCACCCAGACGAGAGCCATCCATTTCAATTGATGCCAGCTGGGGATCAGAGCGTTGATGATGTAAGGATAGGAGTTTGGTTTTAGATGCATTAAAGGTAACCAGCCACATCTTCCCCCACTGAACACCGCGCTCGAGATCAGAGGAGAGAGAATCAGAGAGAACTTTGCCATTTACAGCCTTTGATGTGTTGCCGTAGATGGTCGTGTCATCAGCATAGATGTCAACGAATGATTTAAGTATGTGTTTAGGGAGGTCATTGATGTAGATCAGGAAGAGAGTTGGGCCCAGGATTGACCCCTGAGGGACTCCAGCATTTATATTGCAGGCCTCCGATTTTTGTCCATCTACCACTACTCTTACTAACCCATCGGAGAGAAATGATTTAATGATTGAGAAAACATTTCCAGTTATACCGTAGCTGGAAATCTTGTGAAGTAGACCCTTATGCCATACCTTGTCGAAGGATTTTGATATGTCAAGAGCAATTGCCCTAGAAAGGAAGCCTTTGTCAAGCTCAGAGGAAGTTGAGAGAAAAAAGGTCTAGAAGGCTTGCATATTGACCGGGTGTATCGGGCACACGGGTGGGTTCGCGAACAATCTGAGTGAGGTCATAAGCAATGGCAAAATCATGACAAAACCTCCCCTCATCGTCTGTCTTATTTGAATGGATCAGCCATTCCACGTTATGGGCGTTGAAGTCACCACAGATGTGGATGTTAGCTGAGGGATTTGCAGACAGGATGTGGTCTATTTTCTCAGATATGCTCTTAAAGATAGTAACTCCGCTGTTGTGGGGACGATAGAGGGCAAATATAAATGCAGTGGTGTTAGCAAGTGCACCTCGGAAGCACATATAGGGTAGGTTAGGAGCTTCTCTAGAGATATCCCTGCCACACGGAAAGCCATCTCTAATGTAGGCACATATTCCATGCCCATGGCGATCTTGGTTGTCAGATTTAGCTGTTAAATTAGAGTATCCGTTAATTATGAACTCATCTAGGGAAGTGGTCGACCCTATTCCAGTTTCGCTTAGAAATAATATGTTCGGTTTCGTCTCCTGTAATTGGGTTTCAACCTCTGGAGGGTTGGAACGTAGACCCTTGATGTTAGAGAAGGAGACCTGGTCTATGTTGGAAGATGGGGTTCTAGGTTTATTCGAGTTTTTTTTTTCTGGAGATATTTCATGTTGAGGTTTTGGGATTTGTGGAACAGGTCGGCATATTTGGTTAGAGCAGTACAGAGAGGGAAAGCAAGAGAGAAAAAGACAGGAACTTTTTTTTAGCACACGAAAATGTAAAGCCGTAACAATTGCCCACTAGTATGGCATCGAAGGGCCCCACCAGAGACTAGTGCATGGTCCAGATCTACTCACCAAATAGCAATACAGCAGTGCCAGTACTTTGCGCCTGCTGGTAGGACAGCCTCCTTAGTGGTTAATCCAAGGTTCGGGTCGCTGACTATCAGGCGGATAACGTCAGCCCAGACAAAACGTTTACCTCCAGCACCCTTACTAATGACATTGCCACAAGGATAGACATAGAGACAAAAATTTCCGACGTCTCAGACTATTGTTCACCAAGTACTACCGACCTTTAAGCAGCTTTTGCTTAACCCTTTAGAGGAGAAATCACACATTGAATGAGGACTGAGGGACGAAAAAGGAGAAGCAAGAGTTACTGGAGCTGCCGATAACACATCCACTGTATTATCTACTCTCCATTTTAAAAAAAGGGGGAGGAGGGGAATGGGTACAAGTGACTTATTTATATCTAAGTAGTAAGTCCGGTGCTAACTTATCAATTCAGGACACTTTTGATGATAATCTCCCCTCCCATATTAATGGGTGGAAGTTTGTCGTTATCTATCTCGAGTTTGAATAATGGAGCTTCACGTTTATAATTAAAATCCAATAATTAACGTTTATCAATTTGTAAAGTCGGCTTAATATTAATTTACATTCGAGTTTATATAATTATTCAAGGTTTTAATTTAGGAGGTACGTTTTCATAGTTAACTTTTTCTTTGCTAATATCACTGTATTATATTTCGAATATAATAGAAAATAAGACTAACTATATTAGATGGTTTTATTGGCGAGCCAGGAAGCAAGCATTTACAATACAGGCAAGCTTGCAGTAATAGTATATATTAAGTATATTACTTAAATAAAGTCCTAACTTTATCTACTCTAATAGAGAAAAATAATTCCCGGCATTTTGTTTTATTTTTTATCGCTAGTTTACTTTGTAGCATGGGGGGTGCCGAATAAGACAGGAAAGTAGATACAAATAAATACATACACATAAATAAAACAAGAAAAATATGTTTAAACAAGGCAACATGAAAAACATTTAGGATGAATTTAAAAATACTTAACGTCGGTTTGCTATAATGGTCCAGCGTCTTTTTGCCAACTGGCATGTTGTCGTGTCTTTCTAGAGCGTAAGAAGATTTCTATTTCCGAATAAATTGTGCACGTGTTCCTATCTATTTATAGAATAAAAGTCGTTACGTTCAAATGTGTAAATATTAAAATTACATTTTTTATTTCTTCTTTTGTTCTTCATTGTTTTTCACTGGGAACTCACGAACACTCTCAAATGCCTCATCCTGATCGCTTTCCTGTCGTCTTCTACTTTTGTTTTGTCGTTTGATGGATTCAGCTGACGTGAATCGTCTTGGAATATTCGACATGTTACGAAAGTTGATGCTATATGCCTGGTGGTAAATGCAGTTTGCAGCCTGTAGATCACATAATAAAGCATATTCGACCGTGCTTTGGAAAACAATGGCCGAATCATTCTATCTGGTTTTGCAATGGACCAATATAGTTTCAACAAATGCATCCGTCTTCACATAGAAAACCCTTTCGTCGTTTTATGTCTGTTTTCGTTGTAACAGTTCCATAGAATAGGCAATGTGTTCTCCTGCCATATGGTCCCAGAGAAACACTGGCTCTTATACATTACACTTGAACTTCTGCATGTCAGTACAGTTGGGCAAGTAGAAACCAACGTCTAGCAGTTCTGTAGAAGAGACTATTACAGTAGAAGGATTTCTTACATCTACGGATCTCTATTGTTTAGAGATCGGACTTTGTCGCGGGGTTAATTATATC
Organism: Euprymna scolopes; assembly: GCF_053919585.1. NCBI lineage: Eukaryota > Metazoa > Mollusca > Cephalopoda > Sepiida > Sepiolidae > Euprymna > Euprymna scolopes. The sequence continues at coordinate 75,291,571 of NC_136513.1, read as the reverse complement.
GAGGGGCTACAAGGGCTTGTAGTTCATCGGATATATTTTACATATTAAATTACATGTAAAACAGGCAGAGGGATGCAATATTTTATCGATGGGACAGAAGTTGAAGCTTAGGTGACATTTCAGGACCTATCAAGTTGACTACTCTCTTTTGAACCCTGTTCAGAAGTGAAATACTAGCAGCAGATGCACCAGCCTAAATATGATAAGACTCCATACATAGGAGAATGGTGGCCTTGTAGAGATACAGAATATTTTTATGCGTAAGTATCTTTCTAGCACGATGGAGAGAGCTCACCTTCTTCGCTCTAAGAGAAAGAATATTGAAACAACATTTAAAGCAAGGAAAAATACTAGCCGTAAGTTTATTTTCATGAAAAAATTTTTTTTGTATTCATTTACTCAAAAACTAATGAAATAGCTTGTAGTGTAATAATAATTTAATATTGAGAAAACGATTACTAGTTAACATTTTTAACATAAAAACCGAACTACTTTTTTTAGCCTAAAGCCTATATTTATTTTTTTAGTATATATTATTTGAAGAAAAATAACAAAAATAACATGAACATTTGGTATTTGTGCACTAAAAATCTAAAACATATATAGAATTTTTAATATTCTTCGATATACACATTGCGTAAAAAAAATTACCCTCATGAAAAATAAACGAAAGAAAATTAATTCAACATGTCGTTTGTAGTATTATTAATAAACATGATTTTTATTAAATTTATATGACAGTGTTATCAAATGTGCAGAAATTTCTTAAATAGAGTTTTAATTAAATCCGCTTAAAATTAATAAAAATAACGTTACTTATTTTGCATTTTTTGTTGGAGTAAGATTATTTTAATTGCACGTTTCTTAATAGAAAATTCCTCTTTCTCATTAGAAGAAAAAGATACATGCACTTTTGATCCCTTTTTATAATTTTCAGGGCACGCCAATTTGGGGAAACACAGCGAAAAAACATTTTTCATAAATTAATCAGCAAAATGATCTGAAAAAAAACGCGACGTTGTCTAATGCTGATGACGGTTCTGTGCGGTTCCTCGCTGTATATGACAACAGAATTACCTCATTAAACGTATGTGACTTATGAGGATTGCATCTAAAGTCTGAAACTTTCTGGAAGGTCAACCATTTTTCTAACCGACGCACCTAATATGTGAGAAAGCAAATATTTATTTTGAAACTGTCACGGAAAAATAAAGTTGTTTTAATTGTCAGAGCACTGAAGGATTGTAGATATCTCGTAATTGTTATGCGTGACCTTTGCATGGCGTATGCATCAGGTGACCTTTTGCAAATGATTGTTTACCGAGAGAATTTTCCGTTTGAGAAATCGCAGTAGTGCTTTCCAAGAGCCATTGATGTGTTAGCATTTCGTGGCTTTAAGTTCAGACATTGCATTCATCATCGAAATCCGATAGTTTTCACCGAACCGCTATCGATCAAGTGTAGAAAGATGACCCGCCACTCAAAAACAAAGATCAATATTGATCGCCGTAGTTGTTAGTTCGTCTCATTAGATTCTCCATCTCTTAATTTTGTTCAGCGTTATAAATGCACAGATTTTATGGACGCATCTAATTATATGTGTCTCCTCGCCAATTATTCGGTAGCCAATCATTAAGTTTGAAATAACATTTATGTTGGTTTGTAAAACATAAGTTGAAACGGCTTTTGGGGGAGGCCAGACTGTCACACTAAAGTGTGAAATAGTATTTTAGTTGGTCTGCCAGGCTTAAGTTTTGAATAGTATTGACGTTGGTCTATCATACTTAAGTTTCTAATAGCATTTTTGTTGGTCTGTAATGCTTAGTTGTAAAGAGAATCTTAGTTTGTTTATTGCTCTAAAGTTTTAAATAGCATTTTCGACAGTTTTTATATTTAAGTTGTATAGTATTTTTATTCCACTGTTGTGAATAGTATGTTAGTATGTTTTTAATAGTATGTTAGTATGTTGTGAATAGTATTTTAGTATGTTGTGAATAGTATTTATTATGTTGTGAATAGTATTTTAGTATGTTGTGAATAGTATGTTAGTATGTTGTGAATAGTATGTTAGTATGTTGTGAATAGTATTTTAGTATGTTGTGAATAGTATGTTAGTATGTCCTGAATAGTATGTTAGTATGTTGTGAGTAGTATTTTAGTATGTTGTGAATAGTATTTTAGTATGTTGTGAATAGTATTTAGTATGTTGTGACTAGTATTTTAGTATGTTGTGGATAGTATGTTAGTATGTTGTTAATAATATTTTAGTATGTTTATTTTTATTACCCAAAGTGTTCGTATCTGTCGATCTCTTTATTTTTCATTAAATAGAATGGCATGGATATGCAACGAATCTGCATCTGATTGTCAGATTATCATATTATAAATTATTTATTCAGTTGCAAAATATTCATTATGGTACTCTTTTATAACATGCCTGTATTTATCTATATAATAATGAAACTCAGATCAGCTTGCTTGCTTTCTGCTTACCTATTTTATGGCCGCCCTGTCTTTAACCGATATTAAAAGCTACTACTGCGATACAAAGCATACACAAGGTCAACAATATTATTGTTTTAACTTATTTTGACGTGTTTTCTTTGCAAATAAATTTAATTTAACCCCGTTAAGTTAAAAAAAAACTGATTTAAATATAAATATACTGTATATAACTATAACGATATTAATAACCATATTTAATGCTTTTAGTTGCGCTCCTGTAGATTCTTGACGATGTATTTTTCAGGCCTTATATATATATATATATATATATATAAAGGGAAAAAAAGAGAGAGGGGGAGAGAGAGATAAAAAAGGGAAAAAAGAGAGAGGGGGAGAGAGAGCTAAGTCCAATATTTTCTCTTCAAGAAGGGGAGAGGTAGAAATTTGATTTTAGTAGTGCTTTTTGTTGGACCTCCTTAATTTTTATTATTACTCGCAGTTGTGCTCTGGAGGCTTCCCAGGTTTTAAATTTTTAACTTATCAATTAAAAAATGTTTTCTCAAAATCACTTTTAATTTGGAACCTTTTTCATCTCACCTTTTAAGGGCTATCGGATAGACTAGACCACACACACACACACACACACACACACACACACACACACACACACACACACACACACATATATATATATATATATATATATATATATATATATATATATATATATGTATATATATACTGTAAAAGAGTGTTTTTAATGAAAATTTATTGAGGTCATTTGCGAGCACCGTACACATGTGCTAATGGGCAAAACTGCTGACTATTAACTTGATGGTTATAGGTTCAATTCCCGCCTAATGAAAGGTGATAGGCTAGATGCACTGATGTGCTGTGAAATAACGAAACAGTACTTTCAATAAAATCCACCCAAGTATCTTCCTTTCATGATTTCATTCTCTGTTTCACTTTTTACTTCTCTTTTCGAATTAGTAGCAACAGTAGTTGCTGAAGCGACGTGGTTGCTATGGAAACCAGTCATAAAAGTGTTGCTAATCTCCTTACATATTTTTACAATTTTGAACACCACAAACGTCATCACAACTTTTATTTTACTGAACGAAAATTGAATTCTTTTTTTTCACAATATAGCTGAGAAGGTGATCTATAAACTGTAATAATTATTTGAAATTTTATCGAAAAATGAATGGGCGGTGAAGCTATAGAGCAGTTATAAATGACTAAAACTGTCACTTAACCATATATTCAAACAGGGTAGTGTTTGAATGATATGAATAGAAGAGATATGGGTTTCAGTATTTAACAATTCTCAATACATGAGCGACCCTACTTATGCAGCACTGTTGAAGTCAATATTGATTAGTCATAATAGTTGTGGGAAGACTACCTTATTTCCTCACTGCTCGTATCTTCGTCGTCCGACATTGTAAATGTATGTGTGCATGTGTGTTTGCGTAACTCATCTATGTTTAGCCTATTCCTTATTGCAATAAATTGACTGGTTATCGATTTCTTTTAACTTTCTGGCAGTGTTCCATTAATTCAAAGCGTTTTCTTTTAACTTTGCAACGAAACATAATACAACTCATCCACTATCATAGCATATCTATTTTACAAACATTCGTTAAATAAAGTGTGATTAAAACTTTATTTAACGAATGACTTTATGATCTGAAATGCTCATTATTTATGAGTCGATTTTAACGTAACTGTAGAATTCTACCAAAATTTTATAATCTACACAAATAAAACCCATACACAACACATATACTTAGATCTATATATCGATTCATCAACTAACCACATTCACACAAACACACACGCATACACACACACACACATATATATATATATATATATATATATATATATATATATACTGTGTGTTTATATATATAAATATACTGTGTTTATATATATATATATTTATATATATATATATGTATATATATTGTGTGTTACTTCATTGCAGATGCATATTCGTAAAATGTCAATATTTCATTAAATATAAGTCACAACAAAATGAAAATTATATCATTAAACGACTCCTATAAGGTTAGTTATTTCCGAAAATGTTCTCCAAATTCCTCCGATATTCACAAAGTTATGAAATTTTATTCTTTATCGAAGAATTTCCACTGCCCATCGCTTTATTGCAGGTCTCCTAAACGTTTTAGAACAAAATACGATGTCTTATCGTGCGAACTTTTCTTTTTATTATATTTTTATGTCAAAGAATAATAAGCAAAAACATATCCTAGGTCTAAGCGTCATATAAATTAAGTATTTATCGACATAGCCACCATTTGTTAAATAACTTAAAACAATCTTTTGTCCCCCGAGGAAATCAATTCTTTGGTCTTACAAGGAGTTATGGCTCTAGCAACATCAACCATATTCCTCCACATGGCGTCCTTTGAAGTAAATTGTTCTTCTCCGTCATAAACTCCTCTTTTCAATATTGACCAGAGATATTCAATGGTGTTAAGGTCTGGAGGACACGATGGTCAAGTCATGAGAGTTTCCCCAACGAATTCCATAGATTAAATGAAGGATGCGGTCATCCCAAGCAGAATGGGATGGTACATTGTCATGCATAACAAATCATCTGAAAGCGACGTGACAATGGTAGGTCATCTAGTCATGTCGACAAATGATTATCCAAAAAAGGCCGTTTATGCATTTCTGGAAATCTTTACTCCCTCTGGCACTCGGCATGGTCCAACCAACTTATCCCCCATGATTCCTGGCCAAAACATAATGCCTCCATCCCGTTGTTGGCGATCAACTTTGAAATAGGTCGGAGTTCCGTTCTGGTTTAAATTTTGGCCCATCTGTCCGGAGCGTCAAGAGTAGCATGGGCCTAATCCCTAAATAGGACCTGTTGGAAATCCATTTTTATGTAATTCTGTGTCCAAGCCATTCGTTTTTCCCTATGTTGTTTGCTCAATGGAGGCATTGGAAGAGGTTTGATGTTCCTTGCAGTCTCATTCAGCACATTATATTGGAAGAGGTTTGATGCAATCTCATTCAACACATTATATCGGGCATGCTTGGATCTTGCAGCGATTTCAGCTTTTTTAAAAACGAAAGCACTGGTGCTGTTTGTGTTTCGGTTGACTTCCCTACGAATTTTCCGAATATCAAGATCAAAAATATTTCTCCTGATTCCCTTATTTTTCTGGATTTGGTGTTCTGGTTGTTCAAGACAGCAGTCAAAGAGAATATGATATGAATTTGAATAAAATTTTGGGAAATAATTAACCTTGAAACAGTCATTTGATGATACAATTTTCATTTTCGTAACATATATTTAGTGAAATATTCATATTTTATTAATCTGCAATAAAGCGATTTACACAGTTTATATATATATGTATGTATGTATGTATGTATGTATGTATATATACAATATGATGATCTCACAAGAGCATATAAAAAAGTATATTTTTAAATAGTATTTTCACGTTAAATTCAGGTTTTACTAAATGTTTTATTTGTTCAATTATTAGGTGAAAGTACAGATAGCCTAGTCGGTTTCTAATGTATGGAAAATCTAGCCCCCGAAAAAAGGGTACTCTGGATAGTAACAAAAAACTAAAATTGCCTCAGTCTCGAAGGGTTTATCCTCTACTGATCGAGGAAAAAAAACAGCGAAATGTAGCTCACTCTCTGTTTTTCTCTCCCTCTTTCTCTTCCTCTCTTAATATCTCTCACCATCCATCTCTCCCTCTCTCTCTCAATGTATTTTATCTCTATATCATCCTTTCCATCTCTCTTTTAGCCCCTTTCTCGCTTTAACTCTCTCTATCTCTATCTCTCCTTCTCCTCTTTCCTCTGTCTCGCTCCCTCTCTTTTTCTAACTCTCCCCCTCTCCTTGTCTATCACTCAATTCTTCTCTCTATCTCCTTCTCATTCTCTATTTCTCTCTCATTTTCTCCTTTCTACCTATATCTTCGTCTCTATCTGCCAATGTCTAATCCCTCATCCTATTTTAGTCTCCTAAATTAATTACAGTAAATAAGGCATTGTCAAAACATGAATAAATCCTATTTTAGTCACCTGGTTCTACCAAGTAGAAGAACAACTTATTCTACTTTGAAACTGCTATTAAACATTCAATTTTACAAACAAAATTTATGTCCAACATCTTCAAAACATCCAGTATGGGGAAAAATATTGCAGAACTGCACATTTATTGCTTGGAATGAATGCACAATGGCAGGCAAAAACTCACTTGAGGCTCTTAGTCGATCCTTGCAAGATTTGCGTGGCAATGTCAGACCATTTGGGAATGTAGTAATATTGCTTGCAGATTTCAGACAAATGTTACCTGTAATTCCTCAATCAACACCAGCAGATGAAATAAATGCTTGCCTCAAATACTCTACTGTTTGGTGCCATGTGAAGATATTACACTTAACTCCAAATATGCGTGTCCAGTTGCAGACTGCCCGATCTGCACAGAAATTTCCGCATCACTTGTGGGAAATTGGGTACGGAAAAGTGCCGGCTGATCCGAGTTAAGGGCGAAATTTTTTACTCTTAACTTCTGTAATTTTATTACATCAAAATAACAGCTAGTTAAAAAGGTTTTTCCATATATTCCAATTAATTATACAAATTCCTCTTGACTGAGTGTACGAGCTATTCTTGCATTCTTGTTAACATAGATTATTTCACAATGTTCCGAATTGGGTTGTTACTTGGGCTATCTCTAACATGAAATGCCGTTGATAAGCTGTTTGAGTCAAAACAATTGACCCCTGATTTTGGTAAAACAATTTTACAACTTGTGTACGTTGTTCAATGCTATACTAATCCATAATTAATGTCCAAAATATATTCTGTAAAATATCTGAAATAGAGAAAAAATAAAATGGTAAAATGACAAATATTTTCAACCCTTCAGTTACTTTTTAAATACTATGTATGTTGTAGTCTGCATTGCACTGTAGATAACCTATTAATATTTTGTTAAATAAGTTTATGTATACCGTATGTTGAGCAAAAAAAGCAGTCATTTTTTTTTTGACCCCTATTATGAGCCCTTAAAATTTATTGTTTTGTGCTCAGCTAAAGTTATTAAGTTAGATCCATTTCCATCGAACCTATATCAAAAATTTCAAGTGTGTAGACCCAAAATTGTCAGAGGAGTTTTATAGAGTTCTCAAAGGTCAAATCGTTTAACTTTGACCCCTTAATCGCCAAATTCCTAGCCAAAAACCGATCACATCGATTTTCCCAAATCTCAGTACCTTGTATATCAAATTTCGAGTCTGTAGTCTAAAACTTGACAGAGTTATTTCGTAGGGAAATGTACACAGACACACACAGAGATACTTTCACTTTTATAGATATATAGATATATATGCATATATATGTATGTATGTATATATATATATACATATATATATATATATATATATATAAACTGCGTCAATCACTTTCTTGCAGATTAGTAACATATCAATATTTAACTAAATATACGTCATAAAATATGAAAATTGTATCATCAAATGACTGTTTCAAGGTTAGTTATTTCCAAAAATTTTATTCAAATCCATGTCATATTCATGAAGTTATGATATTTTATTTATTATCAAGTAATTTATATTGTCAATCGTTTTACTGCAGGTCTTTTAAAATGCCAAAAAGGAGGCGATTAACGGTTATCGAAAAGGAAAGGATTGATGCTGGACTGGCAGAAGGATTGTTCATAAAAGACTTAGCTATGAAGCTGGAAAGGGATCCAAAAACTTTTGCTTCATTCGTGAACAACCCCAACATAAAGCCAAAACGTATAAGGGCACTAGCAGAAACCTTTCATATCGTGATATTCGGGAAATTCATAGGGAAGCCAACCGAAACACAAACAGCACCAGTGCTTACATTTTTGCAAGAGCTGGAATCGCTCCAAGATCCAAGCATGCCCGATGTAATATGTTGAATGAGATTGCATCAGACCTCTTCCAATGCAATGTGCTAAATGAGACTGCAAGGAACATCAAACCTCTTCCAATGCCGCCATTGTGTTGAATGAGATGGCAAAGAAGATGAAACTATTCCAAAGCATGTATTGAGCAAACAACAAAAGGAAAAACTAATGGCTTGGGTACAGAATTACATGAAAATAGATTTCCAATGTGTCCGATTTACAGATGAGACCCGTGCTACTCTTGACGGTCCGGGTGGATGAGCCAAAGTTTGGAACTCGAACGGAACTCCAACCCCTAACAGAGTTTATCTCCAACAAGGAGGTGGAAGCATCATGTTTTGGGCCGGAATAATTTGGGATAAGTTGGTTGAACCATTCCGAGATTTTTTTATCCTTCAAGCAACCCCTGAAGATCTTCTCGGTATGGTTAGTCTACATTTAATGGAATATTCGAATATCTAAGTATCTTCTATAAAGATCAATTGTTATCCTCGGGAATTGGAGCCCCCTTTGATTTCTAAGAACTTCGACTGAAAAAAATACAAGAAATCGACAGCTATTTTCCGAATGACGAACACATTAAATATATTCACAAGTAGACAAAACACTCAAGTGCTTAAAACCATTAGACAAGCAATCCATTAGTATCACATACTTTTAAAAGAATTAATAGAACATTTTAAAGAAGCAAAAAAAAAAACTTCGTAATTACTTAGGAGGACCATCGTTATCACAGTCGCTTCGACAATTAGTAAGACTATCATTCTTCTCGTCTCTTCACATTTATTTTTGTCGTCAACTACAAGAAAGCTGTTCCCATTTCATTCTTAAATGGCAGACATTGATATTAATTCAGAATACTATCGTATTTTTGATTTTTGCTTTCATAATTTTGCTGATTTAACTAGACTTTATTCTAATACATGTTATCCAACTTAACATTCTTAAAACCTAACTCAGCATTACCAATCAATTCTAAGTGACAACATTCTACACGTTGAAGAGACGAGCATTTATGTATCTATAAAAGTGAAATTGTGTGTGTGTTTGTGTGTGTGTGTGTGTGTGTGTGTGTGTGTGTGTGTGTGTGTGTGTGTGCATTTCAGTCTACAGATTCAAGATTTGACATAAGGCGTATTGCGATTTGGGAAATTTTTTAATCAGTTTTCGGCCACAAAATTGGCCGTCAAAGGGTCAAAGTTCAACGATTTCTCCTTTGAAAACTCTACCAAACTCCACCGGCAATTTGGGGTCTAAACACTTTAAATTTTAGATGTAGATAACTTTGACATGGATCAAACTTTTTTTTTTTATTTGATTGGAGTCCCAAACAATAAATGTTAACGGATCAAAATTTGGGTCAAAGTTTTAAAAAATTGACCTCTGTGGTCTCTACCAAATTACTCAGCCAAGTTTTGGGCTAAACATTTGAAATTTTACATAAAGTGTATTCAAACATGTGACAAACTTTTTAATCGGATTTTGGCTGAAAAGTTGGCTGCCAAGTGATCAAAGTTAAAATGATTTGACCTTTGCGGTTTCTAGCAAACTATTCAGCTAGTTTTGAGTCCAAACATTTGAAATTTTACATAAAGAGTATTCAGACATGCAGCAAGCTTTAAATCAGTTTTGAGGCGAAAATTTGACTGCCAAGAGATCAAAGTTGAAAGAGTTGACCTTTGCAGATTCTACCAAACTCGTCCACCAATTTTGTGTCTCAACACTTGGAATTGTAGATGTAGGTTTCCTGGACAAGAGTCAAACTTTTTAATATATATATATATATATATATATATATATATATATATATGCACATAAGAAACATAGGACCCGAGCAAAGCCAGGCTGAACTGCTAGTACTAAAAAATAACATGATTAATTTTATTTAATAATTTACATATTTTTAGATAAAATAGTCATCTGTGTGTCTATAGATAGCTATTTCATGGGGCGATATGAAATAAAGTAAACGCATGTGTATGTAATGGGAGGCAACTCTCCAAGGCTGGGGAAGCTATTTAATATTAGTAATACACCTATCTCCAAACATAAGAGCAAAACTATTAAGATGTAATAATTAATAAACATCTCTACTCGATCATATTTGACATGACAAGAACAATCTACCAATAAAAAGTAGTCAAAACATTTACCCGGTCATGGCTGAGGAAACGAGATTACTCTGTATCAAATTATTAGCGAGTTTACATTTTTTTTAATATTTAAGGAACGATTGATTAAAAATCTATGAAACTTTGAGAAAGCGCTTACAATACTATTCAGATACTCAAGTCAGAAAATTTAAGTATTTAAAGCAGTGTTATCGAAACTATGGCAGAAGATAGGAATATCTGTTGATTTCAGTGTGTCAAGTTATTAACGAGGTTGAGAAAAACACAATATACCCATAACTTGTTTACTGGAATAATTTTCAAACATTAAATGAACTAGGAAAAATCCTTAGAGCACAATAACTACATAGCAATTTCTACGTTGACATAGTTGGAAGGAGATATACGATCCCTTGTTTATAAAAGACGTTGGCCCACAGAATTAATAAAATTTGTGATTTTGTTAACAGTTATTCCTCGCGGTACTTCTTTGAGAGCATTCCACAACTCATCTTTGCTCTTAAATTGGCGTTCAGTTGCATAGAGGCGTCGCTTCATGATACCTGAAAGGTTCTGATGAATTCGCAGTCCACGCCATCTTCCGTACTCCAGAGAACCCCAGTTGTTGCAAATACTCTTTTCTTTTGTTTGCTACATGCGAGTGAGCATTATCCTGCATAAAAATAATGGTTCTTCTGAACGTCAACTTTTGCTTCTCCAGCTATGGGTAATAGCGCTCCTTCAGAAAAGCTATGTAAGCATTTGACGTCATTTTTACGCCATGGGCCAACAAAAGTACCTCCGATACTCCCAGCCGAAATCATTTTCTTATTATCATCTTGTTGGCGCCTAAAACGCTGATGACCATGTCGTCCATCTAGGACCCATCCCTTACTCCAGCCATCTGGGCCATCAAGAGTGACACGCACTTCATCCGTGGACAAAACTTTCGAAAAATCCGTTTTCGTGTTGTCCTTCCCCATTTCAATAAGTTTTGTATGTGATGTCGCTTTAATGGGAGCTTTGTCACATGCTTAACAGACTTTGCCACTTATTTCAGAAGGCGACACGAGTACTTTTTGAGACATTCTTCAATCCGGCTTGGCCAAAGACTTCCCGACTTGTGTGCTCAGAGTTCTGTACAACTTCACGTGTAATTTGGAGTAGAGAACGGCATGAAACAACTCTAGGCTTACATTTATCAGCTCTCTTACGTACCTTTGTACGGTCCTTGACAAAGTTCTTCACAGTTTTATGATACTTTCCTATCATTTTCGATATTTCGAGGGTAATTTTACCTTTTGCTAGCTGTTTTGCAATAATACTATTTTCAGAATTACGCAAACCACCTTTACGAGACATTTTATTGACGAAACAAACTGCCTTTTAATAATTTGACACACCTCAAATACCGTGGATTCAGCAATTACGATGGCAAGTTGTTTACATTCGCGGAATATTACGAAAATTTCACAGTACGCGCAGCTCAGCATTGCCAACGTTTCTGAAGCTCTTGATACGAAACTACCGGTAAGTTTCTGAAACCGTAAAAAATGGTATCTCATTAATAATTTAACATATAGTGTAGTTCTGCGTATTAAATAAAAAGTTCAGTTCGAAATGTCGTATAAATATTCCCAAATCGACAAAGTGCACTTCTTTTTACACAGGAATTACCGGTTATCCATGCCCGGTAGCCACTCGAGGATAAGGGTTAATGACTATACATTAGCCAATGTGAATATAGCGTAGTAAGCATAAGTAGTGGAAATTTTGTAAATTTGATTAATTAGGGGAACGGTTCATCAAGAACTTATTTACATTGGACTTGAAGATAATCAGATTGAAGTCAGCGGGAAAGCATGCAACAGAAGAGAGTTACACATACGTGCAGTTGAAAGAAAGAATCTTTGTTCATGGAATTTACATCTAGGTTTAGCAACAGATAAAGAGTTTGGGAAATTATTGACAGTGGTTTGGGCTCGACGATTGTTTTTCATGAATGTTTGGCGAGGGGAACCATAGATAGAAACTACGACGAGCGCTTGCCATAAAAAATAACGATAAAGCAGAGACAGGCTCGCAATGTCTCTTCTGTGGGAAAGAGGTTGCAAGAAAAGAGCACCCCCTACTAAGCTACGAAGTCTATTTTGAACTCCGTCAATGTAGAATAAACTGCTTATAGTAGCTCCTGCCCAGATGTGGCAAAAGTACACCATCATTGGCCTTACCTGGCACCTGAAGAAAACGGAGGTTACATCGACTGAAACGTTGTGAAAATAACAAAGAACATTAAGACCGAAATCTGAATAAGCCGAATATAAATATTCTCAATCATCATCTCAAAATTACGAAACATACTTTTTTCACCTCAAACAATATCATGTTAATTAAACGTAGTGGGCTACTATTTAGGATCATATCTAACAATGGAGTTGAGAAGCGAGATCTGTTCATATACATTTAAACATCTTTATGTTAAAACAATCATGGAAGCAGGAAACAGGGAAAGATTTCCAAAGTTTAGAAGTCTGAGTGAAGAAACTATTAGAGAAGAAAGCATTCCGAAAATCTAAGGACCTCAACAGACAAGGGGTGAGATTTTGCTTCTTGTCGTATAAGTCGAAAGTATGTAGGTCGAGGGGACACAAGAGCTACGAGTTTATCAGATCCCATCCCATTAATTCTACTTGTAAAACAGACATATAGATGCAACATTGCCGCGATGAGACAGAGTTCGGAGATTGACCTAAAATATGGGACCTATTTGATTTGAGACTCATTTGGAAGTCCTATCTAAGAGGGAGAGACTAGGGATGGATAAGTAGTACGGATGTAGTTCCAATGCTTCATGCATGGGTGAATTTTATCTTTGAAAAGATAAAGAAAACTCTTGGGTGTGAGTGATTTTGTAGCACGGTAGATGAAGAACACTTTCTTTGCAGCAGCTTTGGCAATGTTCTCAATGTATCCGATCCAATACATGTTGTGTGTGAATGCAAAGCCGAAGAGTTGAATGATGAACTCTCATGTACAGTGTTATTTGTCATGACAATCAGTAGTTGAGAAAGCTTTTTGTAGTTTTTAAAATTAAAGAAGTTGAGAAGGCGTTTTGTAGTTTTTAAAATTAAAGAAGAGTCAACACGCTAGCATTTAATTTTACCATTCATTACGGCTCTATTTTACTGCAGAGTGAAAATTGTTTTTAGTATGATTTAATAACCTATCTTTCTTTCCCTCTGAAATACTGTCCCAATCTTAAAATAATATGTGCAAATATCAAATTCATAATTACCGATGATCGAAAACAATCATTCTTTTCTTCCCCTTTCTTGAACCCTAGCTCAGCCTCAAAATAAAAGTGCAGGTATATAAATCCGATTCACAATTAGCAATAGTTTAACAACCAATAATTTTCTCCATTTTTTCTGAACACTAGTGTAGGAATTTTTACTACTACCACTGGTTGTTGTGATGGTTTCCTCCTCCCCGACATAGCAGGAGGTGATTTGGTCCCGCGCGGAGCGATGCATAAAAAAGAGATCACAATGCAATTTCGATTCCCTCTATTTCTTTCCAGCCGGCAATGGCCAGGTGAATACGCGTATTTGTGCCTCTCTGTAAAATGTCATCATTTTAGTTAAGGTAATTTAGTTTTAAACGTTTAATGTTTGAAAGAAAAGGTTGTTGATTTCTAAGTTAATTGTTGTAAATATTGTAACATATTGTATGAGAAGTTTTGTAAAACAATAAATAGTTAAGATTTCTATATATACTAGCCCGGGTTCCCGGCGTTGCTCGGACGTTTGGAGGTGTGTGTTGAGCAAAAATTAAAAAAAAAAAAAGGTACTAGTAGGCAGGAAGGCTCGAACCTTTACCGCGAAGGAGGAAAAGAACGTGACAAAGAAAATGTGACGTCATTGCTATTGCGTTCATCGGCAAACCAGAAATGACGAAGGTTTAAATTAAGGCTAGTCAATCGAAAAGAGTGGACGACGCAGATTTACAAATCAGTCGAGCGAAAGTAACAGAATTCCTTCAGTGCCATTACTTTCTATAGTCTCGAGACATCGTATGCAGCGGATATCAATTTTTTTTTTATCATACAACATGTGAAAGCATGTGCAATACTCTGCTCTCATCAGCTGTCAGCCAGAATGATAACACAGTTTCGGTGGCCCAAGACAGGACTGCCACTTCTGGTGCCACCAGCAGCTATGAGAATTAAGAACTTAGCCGTCGAGCAGATTATTCATGAAAAAGAAAACAACAAGAAACTTAATCAACTAGAAAGAAGAGAAAAAATATAGTAAAAATACCGTCTTTTTATGAAGTCTTTCAGGTGTCGGTTGTCCTACTGAATGTATCCGATCAGAGCCCTTCGGATTTGCGACCATTACAATACGTTATATATATATATATATATATATATATATATATATATATATATATATATATATATATATATATATATATATATATATATATATATATGCTTATCTGTGAAGCCATAATAAATGTATTTTTCTCGTATACGGTTAGATTCTAATATCTTCTCGATCAGATATTCATTTGATATTTGCAAACATTGAGTAATGATAGCAAAACAACTATACTTTCTTCAACGCAACAGAGCATTACTGAGCTTTTAAGGTTTTTATTTTGTCTGTTATTAGTCGCTTCCCATGGTGTAAATAGGGAGTCGGGGGCGTTTCCCATCAAGACATGATGGTTGACCATATTATACGTATTGCAATGACACTACCAGCGGCAAAGAAGAACGTCTATCTCTTTCAGCTTAGTGCGTAAACGGTTTTGGGAGTTCTTTTTTTTTACGGGTGCCGGCCTGCTAATTTGGAGTCTTGACTTTTGGTCATTTTCTTATATATTATTCTTTGTCTACTGCTTCTATTTAATTATTTAAAGCTTATTTCCACGACCAGTGTGACGTGTTCGATGCTTTCAAGAGAGAGTACACTATTTTTAATAGTTAGTACGTGGTTTACTTCATATGTGAAGCATCCTCGTATCAGGTTGATCGGACAAACCCTTGTACAAAGATCCCGACGAGATTCGAAGGTATTTCAATAGACATTCAGCCTTTTTACAGTCGAGATAAAATTTTTATATTTCTGTTTTCTTTTTAATTTTCTTATGATTTGGTTCTGGCTGCAGATGAGGCATCCTACTGGATACTAGGCATTCACCCGTTATCTCATATATTCCAACCGTATAATTTTTTAAGATGCTAACCGTCACCTTAAGTGCAATTTTTTGTGTCGCACTTGCACTTGGTTCACCGAGTGTATATGCCAGGTGGATTTTAGAATTCTTTTTAATTTGTTCGGTTGGTTTTTATAAGTTATGGAGTAATAAAGATTTTCCTAAAATTCTAGTTTCTTTTCATGTTGTACATAAGACATAAGAGATGTTGCGAGTTTGTCTCTGATGTTTCGTTATTTTCATGGAAAGTGTTCGACTGAGCTTCAGTTTATGGTCCCCCCTCGCCAAACTTTCACAAGAAACACTCGTCTAGCTGAAAACACTATCAATAATTCCCCCCACTCTTTATCTGTGCCTAAACCTAAACGTAGATTCCATGAACAAAGCTTCTTTCTTACAACTGCACGCCTTTGGAACTGTCTTCCGTTTTCCTGCTTTCCGGCTGACTACAATATGGTTGTCTTCAAGTCCAACGTAAATAAGTTCTTGATGAGCCGTTCCATATAAGTTATCAAATTTACCGAATTTTAATTTCTAATGATTACTATATTGTCCAATTTCTACTGTACACTCTTTAACCCTTATCCTTGAGTGGTCTCTTGGCCTTGATAATGTGGTGATGCCTGTGTAAAAAAAAAGAAAAAAACAGACCTTGCCTCCGAGAAATTAATGCACATTGCTTTATTTAATTTTTATTCAGATATCACATATATAGACTTCTTTAATGGGCGTTAACATTAATGACGATTTATAATGTTATTATGTAGTGATTCGTCAACGATGTTTTCTCAGTTGCCAGAGAAAGCGTGAAATTGATGACAGAGAGAAATGGGGAAGAGTGGAAGAAAGTGAAAAGGTAGAGGGGATGTTTAACACAAATATAGACAGTTGGGATAAAGTCGAAAGAAAGATAGAGATAGCAGAAACATTTGTTTTTAAAGAAAGATGGTGTAGCTTAGTAGGGGGTGCCCTTTTTTCTTCCCCGCACCTTACAGTCCACAGAAGAGACGTTGCTGCTTTATTGTTATTTTCATGACAAGCGCGCGTCTGAGCTCAAATCTATGATCCCCTCCACCTAGCTAACTTTCACGAGAAACACTCGTCTATCTGAAACCACTATCAATAATTTCCTCCACTCAATATCTGTGTCTTAACCTAAACATAGATTCCATGAACAAAGCTTCTTTCTTAGAACTGCACACCTATGGAACTCTGTTCCGTTTGCGTGCTTTCCAGCTGACTACAACATGGTCATCTTCAAGTCCAACATAAACAAGTTCTTGATGAACCGTTCCCCTTAAATAATCCAATTTATCAAATTTCCACTACTAACGATTACTACGATATTGTTCGATTGACTACTGTACACACTTTAACATTTATCCTCGAGTGGCTTCTGGCCTTTGATAAGTGCTGGCCTATGTAAAAGAAACAACAAAAAAAACACTTATAGTTCTTCTATGTTGATGCCAATTCCCCCGGCAACGTCGTGTTACCATGCTAGTTTTAATATAATGAGGGTCTCTCTCCACATTATAAATAGTATATGATATTGTGTTACAACATACCAATCGTATAGCAACAACAACAACAATATACAGAACATGCTAGTTTGACCTTCTGAGCCTGTCCTCCAAACTGTTTTCATCATTGTCTGCTATGTTAACAAGCCGAAAATAAATTCAAAAGAGAACGTAAAACAACACAAAAACACAGCGTCTGTGTATATTCAAATGAAATGGTTACTTATATGAATTGAGTCTTGCGCCTCAAGCAACGGGACAGAAATGTACGGATAGAAATTGAATGACTAATATAATTTCAATGAAATGCTGGATTGGTATTGAAAAACAGAAAAACATTAAATACATAGCAGATGCATATTTTTATATTAAAAACGCATACACAAAAATCATATATATATATATATATATATATATATATATATATAGGGTGAGTTAAAAGTAAGTGGATATTAAAACACATCTATTTAGAGATCACGTATACCTACAACCATATGTAATAAGTAGGGCTGTGACAACAGCATATTTTTTTCATTGTTTTGACTCTCAAGGATATATCCGACACAGTAAGCGCAGTCAATAAACCGAAACCCACATCAATATAATGTATAAGATATTAACGGGTATATGCTCAAGAGTAAAAACTATGAAAGGAATATGCTGTTGTCACAGTCCTAGTAATAAGACAATGATATTAATGACAATTCAATGTTATTTATTAACGCAAGTGTTCAAACTGTTTTCCTTCTTGACTTACACAGCTTTGAAGTCTGCCTCTTTCGCTTCGACAAACATTTTCTTCTTTTGGCTTGCTTTATATATATATATATATATATATATATATATATATATATATTTATATATATATATACGTTTTGAAATCCCAAATTTTAAATTCCTGAATTATGAGATATATATATATATATATATATATATATATATATATATATATATATATATACATAATTTATTTATTAGAAGGTAAATTGTTACATTTGGTCGCTACAAGCAGCCATCTGTCTCAGTCAAGGAGACTTTATCAGGCGACCCTAAACCATTTGACGCGAAAGAAAAATGAAAAAAGTATCTTAAGCTTGGATGTATATATATATATATATATATGTATATGTATATATATATAATTTTATAATATCTATATATATCATATAAAAATTTATATATATATATATATCATATACAAATTTATATATATATATATATATATATATATATATATATATCATATAAAAATTTATATATAAATAATATATATACCTGGATATGACAGAAAAGAATAATCAGTAAGAAAAATATTTTTCCTAAGATTAATATATACTTATTTATATATGTGTCAGTCCCAGAACAGTTGTAAAGTATCTTCACAAGCTGGGCTACTATGATAGAACTGCTAGAAGAGAACCTCTTCTTTGTTTTACTAATATCACGCGTGGAAAAGATTTGGAGAAACTTATGACCTTTGGACTTATTTCATTTGGCCTGATGTGTCAGATTTTCACTATTTTTCGACAGTAAAGGGGTATGGTCATAGAGGTTTCATCGGCAAGAGTTTGACTTTAAAAGATTAAAGCCAACGCTGAGCCGGGATGGTATGCGGTGCAATTTGGAGTAGTTCGCTTTAGAAATAATCATATTTGGTCAAGTGAGGTTCCTCGGTTAACATCCCGAATTTTTTAGGACTCACAGACAGTCTTAGACGAGCAGGCATCGTGAGTCGCATCGTTTCTCACTTCATGCGCAACTGCTTGAGCCCTATAACACTTGGAATCTAAGTGTCTCGATTCCGGAGTGTTTCTTACCACACTCTTTTATCGGATTTCCTCAGGAATATCGTCTCTACCTCAAAGGAGATACTTCGTCTTTCATTTATACGTAATTTCTTCAACAATACTGATTCTACCTCATAGGAAACATTCGTATTTTGTTATACGGAATTCCGTCAACGTAACTTCTTCTTTGAATATGTCTCCATATGGGATCCGCAATGGGTAATCTTATGTCAACGCTTTGCTCATTTTAGGAATCACGGCTCTCTTGATTTGTTTCCAACTCTTCTAACCTCTTAAGTAATTACCTTGTACTTCCCACCAGTATCGTAATAACTGCAACTCATTCCACAAGAGTATTAATACTCGGGCATATTCCTCTGCATCCTTAGTACTAGTTAACACGCTTACTAGCCTCATTAAACGTCGATTTCTCCTTGATATTTGCTGATAAATATTCCATAGGTTTCAATCACTTACTAAGCTCATTGACGGCGTGTGCCGGTGTGATTATCACCTCACCTTTCTGAAGTACTATGGTCACTGACGGCGTGATTACGTGATTATCACCTCACTAGTCTTAAGTACTAGTTAAAAGGCTGCTTAGACTTATAGAACTCATCGATTCCGTTTTTATATTTTCCGATCAATATCCCACAAGGTTCAATCACTCACCAGGTCACTGACGGCATTAATATGTGATTATCGCCTCCATGTTTTCCTAAGAACGGCATCATTTTTTTCACTCTCGGGGCTTCTGTCATCTATACGCATCCATTGATTTCCCTAGCATGAAGATCAATTTCCGTCATTAAACGAAGAATTTCTTCCCTTACTTTCATTCCAAGACGTAACAGTCACTTTAATTCTTTACATTGTTTTACGAATGACAATATAAATCTTCAATATTTCTTCAAACTCTAACAATCATCAACAACCTCTCACCATATGGCGAGCAGAATGACAGTAGTACTCTGGTGGTAGCAGGGATTTTCAACAGAATTTAACTGTTAAGGCGTTAGCTCACCCAAGGCATACAGTATTCTACATCATATCAGCATCTGCTCGTGTGTTTCACTGCCATTAGATTTTTCTTGTTTATAATCTTTCACAGATGGTCTGCCACACCCATCTTCTAGCAATACACAAAATACCAGATTGATCGATAGAGGAAACATCAAGAGCTCGATTGGTCCCCAACTCACCACTGAGGAGTGCACCATCGGACGAGACTCTTGTCCGAAGATGCCGACATCAATCAAGGAAAGTTGACGCCCAAACCTCAGACACTCAACCACGAATCATCGTTCCGATCGAATACCTTGTCGTAAGCATATAGCACTATCTATGCACTCAGAGCATAGATAGTGCTATATGCTTCGAAACAATTAATTTCCTAATAAAAAATAATTAATTTTCGAAACTCTGTTACTCCTAGTCTATATATAATTCTTCCTTAAAATTATTTAAAATAAAAACTCGAATTATTGTATCAGCATAGCAGAATTCGCTATAATTCACACTATGGAAGCCAGGACACACCGAAAAAAATAATTTATTTGCTAACAGCCTTGTTGCTTGATAAGGTAAGGGAAGACCTGATGCACACGCGTGTCGCCTGCCGCTGGCAGGTGATTCCCCATTTTTTTTCCGGTTTCAGCTGCCCTCATTCGTCTGTTTTCCTATTTTGCTTCTCCTTTTCGTAAAAATTTGCTTGGTACACAACATAAAATCAACTGCCCGTTGATGCCGGCGGTTTCAATTCGTTACGAATGCGTTTAATTATTTATTTTTGGAATTCTAGTTTCAAACAACCTCAGCGAGCAATTTTTCTTTCGACAGAAAAGTCAGTTGATAAATATCCTCGTGTTGATCTCAGCAGTTGTATTTTAAAATGCCAGAACGTGCGTTGGCTACACGAGATTAACGCCCAAGGTGTGTGTTCCGTTATTAAAGCGTTGATTTAAATTGAAAACTTTTTTACAGTACACTATACTGAAGATGAAGTTTGACTCTAAAATATATTTAAATTATAAAGTTTAAGCACGTAAAATATTTGTTTATTTTCGTAATATTGCGTTGTTATTTGGTTTTTCAAGCGCACCTGATGCGTATTCATTTTTTCAATCGTCGCGTCTCCCTGCATATATATACACTTGTGCCCGATATTATTCATACCCCCCCTTGAAAATTGAGTTTATTAGGTGTAACTTTGTAAGAATTTATTGTTTACGTCCATATTGATACATATTCTTAATAAACCTCTTCTGATCATTTTCGTCATTTTAAAATCTCGGGATACTTGTAATAAAAGAAATATACAGCTATTTATAAAATCTGCAATGTTCAAAAATAATCATACCCCCTTATTTTTTCAGTATAAATCGAGTTTCTGACTGTTTGTTTCCTGATTGATTCTTATTTTGAATGCTTTTATACAACCTTTGATTAATTTCATTTCGTTTTTTGCATTTTTTCAGAAATTAAAATGATATCAACTGAAAACCAATAAAAGAATAAAAATTATTAGAATGGGGAAGAAAAAAGAGCTTAGTAATGATCTTAGGACTAAAATTGTGAATTCACATAAGGATGGTTTAGGTTACAAGTCAATTTCCAAGAAATTTGAGGTCCCTACAGCAACAGTACAGAGCATCATCAAAAAATTCCAGAGCCACCACACAACAAACAACTTGATTGGTAGAGGAAGGAAAAGGAAACTGTCTGCTAGAGCCACCAGGAATATTGTAAGGAGTGTTAATGCAAATCCAACCACCACTACTAAGGACATTTTAGAAAATCTGGAGTCTTCTGGCATAAAAATATCAAGGCAAACATTGCAAAGGACTCTGCATGAAAATGGTCTGAAAGGAAGAAGACCAAGAAGGACTCCATTGCACACCGGAAAACACCTTGCAGCACGTCTAAATTTTGCTAGGACCAATGTGAATTCTCCAGAGTCCGTTTTCTCAAGTATTTTGTGGACTGACGAAACAAAAATTGAATTGTTTGGCCATATGGATGCTTCTTACGTTTGGAGGAAGAAAGGAGAAGCTTACAACCCAAAGAACACCATACCCACGGTGAAACATGGTGGTGGTAGCCTAATGTTTTGGGGCTCCTTTTCGGCTAGTGGTCCAGGTAGTTTGGTCAAGATAGATGGAACCATGAAGAAGGAGCAATATTTGGAGATACTCCAGAAAAACATTAGGGAGGATGCGGAGAAGCTCCATTTAGGACCAAGCTGGGTCCTTCAACAGGATAATGATCCAAAACATACTGCCAAAATAGTCAAGAAATGGTTTGAGGATAATCAAATTAATGTTTTGGAATGGCCTAGCCAGAGTCCCAACCTGAACCCTATCGAAAACCTCTGGCACATATTGAAAACTGAGGTTAAAAAGCGGAAACCTAGAAATTTGAGGGATTTGGAGAACTACTGCATTGAAGAATGGTCAAAAATCAGTGTTGATGCTTGTAAAAACCTTGTTGATAAATATCCAAAACGGTTACAGGCAGTTATTAAGAATAAAGGGCATGCTATTGACTATTAGTAAGAGAGGTATGAATAATTTTGAACTAGTGCCATTATTGTTTTTCTTTGTATAATGTTTCAAACTTGCATAATTTATTTATTTGTTGAGTTTAAATTAAATGCTTATGCTTGATTTATTGTTTGAAATCCCTTTAATATTGTATACCTTCTGGTTTGAGCAATATTCTTATAGAAATCTCAAAGATCCGAGGGGTATGAATAATATCGGGCACAAGTGTATATATATATATATATATATATATATATATATATATATATATATATATATATATATATATAAAACATTGAAGATATTAGTTAATAGCTCGTTTTTCGTGTACTATTTGGCTCGGTCTAAGAAACAACTTCATTGGGCTGTTTTATATTTCATTGATTATATCTGCCGACTATCAACTACATGTTTTGCGGTTTAATGCTTGGCTTTATATCGCTGCTAATCTAGCTACAGTAAAGTCGTGTGATCCTTTTAAAATACCTATCCGAGGATAAATGTATTTATATAATAGTGTATACGTTCTGCCACCGGAACATAACAATTTAAACGTGTTAATTGAACTAATTTGGACAATATTCCAAGGTATATATACCTTAAAATATTCTGTTTCATATAAACGGAAGGATATATATATATATATATATATATTTATATACAAATATATATATATATTTATATACAAATATATATATACATATATATATACATACATATGTATATATATACATATATATACAAATATATATACGTATATATACATATATATATACATATATATATATTAACCTATATACATATACATATATATACATATATATATATATATATATATATATATATATATATATATATATATATATATATATATATATATATATATATATATATATATATACAAAATAAAGCAATTACTTTCAGCCATTCTTTGGTCACTTTTCACTAGTCTAATAAAATATGTACATCTTTCTTATAATAATATTATTTTTAATACCTCCCATGAAAATGAATGAACATACTATTTTCAGTAATGTAAGTGCATATTGTATTCATTTAGATAAAAGTGAACCGTTTTCATGAGAATATAGGTGTGACAAATAAATAATATTTAGGGTATGTATACAGGGTGGCCTAATAAAATGTACACACTCTTTAAATGACTATAACACCAACATTTAATAAAATAAAAAATGTTTCATACATTAAAATACAAACCAGCTAATTATCGACAGTGGTCAAATTATTGGCCATTGTGTTCTATAAACATTTGACAACACCAACTGTTTGACTGAAAACGTTCCCAATCAGTTCAATTGGTATGTTGCCACATCTTCTTTCAATGGTGGCTTTCAACTCATTCATTGTAGCTCGTTTTGTGATGTAAACCTTGTGTTTAACATACCCCTGTCCCAAGAAAGAAAAAAATCCCGGGGGGGGGGGTACAACGGATGAGCGTGGACAGTACTCGATACTTCCTCTTCGTCCTAACTATCTGTTTCGCAGGTGACTATTACGTCATGATGAGTGTTCCATCCTACTGGAAGTGCCATTCTTGATTCCTACACACCTCTTGAGAACGTAGCATAGCGTATTCATGTACCAAATTGAGATAATTTAAAGAGTGTATACTTTTAATAGGATATCCTATATATATATATATATATATATATATATATATATATATATAATTTATTTATACAAACATTAATGGCTACATATGTGCATACATGTTTCTATAATCACCCGCGTTGGGGGATTACGTCTTCAGGCCAAGAATCACCGTCGAAAACTGGTTTTCGACGGTGATTCTTGGCCTGAAGACGTAATCCCCCAACGCGCGTGATTACAGAAACATGTATGCACATATGTAGCCATTAATGTTTGTATAAATAAATTTAATTTAATATACCTGCTCTGTTCACTCATTGAGCACTCTTTGGTAGACACATCTTGTTTCATTGGATGTACTTCTAGGAAACTAAACTCTACTGGCTATATATATATATATATATATATATATATATATATATATATATATATATATATATATATATATATATACACACAGCTTGGCTACACGTGTCAATCTATATCTATCACCGGACTCGCCAACGCAAATGTTGAAACAGAGTTTCTGGATGAAAATCTGTCGCATTTGGTTGTTAGCGCGTTTATCTTCTTTGTCCGCCATTCTTGCTAAACCGGACAAAGAAGATAAACGCGTTTACAATCAAATACGACAGTTTCGCATCCAGAAACTCTGCGTCAACATTTGCGTTGGCGAGTCTGATGATAGATTGACCCGTGCAGCCAAGGTGTCGGAATAACTCACAGGACAACAGCCCGTTTTTCTAAGGCAAGATATATATATATATGTTTCGTAACTGTTGAGCACTGTTTGGTAATGATAAGTCGATCAGTTAGCCTACGTTCGAGATCGCGATTTACAGTAACTCGGTCACTGTACATCAACACTTATTAAGTTTTGTGCCTTTATAAATAGTTAAATCTGTTTGAATATCGTTGCGGTTGATGGTGACTGTGGTTATGTTTGATGCAAATGGAAAATAAGATGGCTTCGTTGCGGGCTTCGAATCCTATTACCAGTGCCAATCATAACTTCCTGCACTGATAATTCCGGAAGGATTAAACACCAGTATCTGTAGGTATTTAAAATGATTATTTATAACTAGCAGGGTAACTCGACGTTGTCTGGTGCCATAAAAGTAAACAAAACAAGTTGTTTATTTTAATATAAAGGTATATGATAAAGAATTTTCACATTTTTTTTTCATGATACTTAGGGGAAATAATTATAGATCACATTTAGACATTACCCTTGCGCATAGCAGCTGTGCTACAAAATTCATAATGATCAGTCAATTAGTTTAAGTGTGGATTTTACTCAAACAAATATAAAGTATTTGATGCTGAAATTGTCTTGAAACAGCTGTGAACAATATAGGTGCGATAAATAAAGAAGTCGCATTCTTCCATTTCCATTTTATTTTTAACTCCGAAGTAATATACAATCCATTGATGATGCATTTGTTTTTTTGTTTTAACCGCATGCGCCATATTTGATATCAGTGCATAAATAACGTTGCACAAGTGAACTGTAAAAAAAAGCTTCTTTTGTCTTTATTTTCTTTTGCAGTGGTGTTATTTATTTTGCAATTAACCGCCTTCTTGTTTTCCTGTACATAAGCGAATCGAAAAAAATGGCGAAATCAGACCTCACCAATTTTGCTAATGATGGCAGAAATATCTTATATGTTATCGATTGCATGTTAATTTGTATAGCAACGCGTACAATTCGAGTTTTTGGCCATTTTTCGTATTTTCCATCGTGGTTACTCAATAAAGGTTGTTGTTTTTTTTATGTGAAAGCGATATACAAACGAATCGTTATCTTATCTCTAGACTAAATAACGTCGACGGTATACCTCCCCTCGTTAGTTTTTCCCGTGTTGCTTGCTTTGTAAAGTATTTTATAAAACTAATCTCTACGCATGTTTTCAGTGGTGTTGAAGTGAAGCTATTAAAATTAAGTCGTATTTATGTCTGTTTGTTCACTATTTAAGTAATATGTACGAAGGTGCATTGTTTTTCAAATTATTTTTCCTGTCGAAAATAGATTTTTTATACACTTTCATTCCAGCATGATTTCTATATATACTAGCCTGGATGCCCGGCGTTGCCTGGGGGTTTCGAAGTGTGTGTTGAGAAAAAAAAGTAGTAGGTAAGCAGGCTCGAACCTGTGACGTGAAGGCGGAAAAAAGTGAAGGTGTATGTAAGAGTGTCCCATCGACGAAATGCTGCATCCCTCTGCTTGTTCTACAAGTATTTTAATAGTAAAACTCTGACGGACTACAAGTACTTGTACTCCCTCGACGTAATCACCCCCGACAAACCCGACAAGCAGCTAAATCCAACCCCTACACAGTAGAGATTCCTACGCGCAAAAAAGCCTTCTATTCCAATAGTTTTTTCCCCAGATCTACTAGACTTTGAAACTCCCTTCCGGTATTCTGTTTTCCCAATTGTACATGCAGAAGTTCAAGTGTAATGGGAACAAGCATCTTGCTGCTCATTTCTTTTCATAATATCCCTGGAACTTATGTCCTCGATAGTAGCCTTTTACTTCAAAGTGGCACTGCGCCTTGTTTAGGCTGAAAATTGGAAAAAAAAACTATAGAAAAGACATCGCATGTATATACTAATGTTACCATTAATTATGTTTGCTATATATGAATAAAGGGTGTTTAAATAACATACTTTATATTAAGTTCTACCATTGAATAATTTATTTTCTAATTTTTATAATAATTAACTGGCAGGACCTGTGGAAATTCCACTGCCGACTCTTTCATATGTGATATATTGTGTTTGAATTTTGTGGATGTTCACCGTAAATGGAGACGCACTGATATTATTGTAAAACAGCAAAAGTATTTATCTAAGCTAGCAGGGACGCCCGGCGTAGTCTGATCGTAAAAATCAGCTCCAATATGATATATTAATTCTTGCAGATTTCGTATATATAATTATAGTCAATTTTCTACAGATTCTTATATATCATAAAGTTGTGATTTCAAATATATATATATATATATATATATATATATATATATATATATATATATATATATGTGACTTGAATTACTCAGCTATAATCGAAACCGAAACCAAAACTTATAAAGAATTCTTGGTAAAAGTATTTATTACAATACATGGAAGTCCATAACAATTAAACCACAGTCACTCGGATGTAAGCATAGCACACAAAATAAATAACAAACGCTATTCTATTAATATATAGATAATATATATATAATAGGAGAAAAATTCGGAATTAAACAAAAGGTTAATATTAAACTTTTTAAATTCGAAAGAGATGGATTATAAGTATAGATAAATATTTATAGAATAACAACCATATTCAGATGAAAAAGGCTCAATATCAGTGATAGAGCTTAGCATAAGTGATATAAGTCACGACATTGTAGAATGAAATTCACAATATTTTATTCAAAAAAAGAATACGAGAAAAAGTTTGAAAATTTCCTTATTCCATGGAGTTTCAAAGATAGACTCAGAGAAAAAAAACGTTAGCAAAAGGAATATATCGATAAAAGTCTAATTTTGCTGGTTAGCGTAATTTTTGAAAGGTAGTTATAAAGGTTTTTGAACGAAATTGAAAGTTTATAGGAATTTTTTTAGAATAAAAATAAAATTAAAAAATAATTCAAATATATATGTGTCTGTGTGTTTTTGTATGTATGTGTTTTTGTATGTATGTGTTTTCTTTCATTTTTTTTTGTTTCATTTTATTTAATTCGAAGTTCTCAGAAATCAAGGGGCCCTTTCCTAGGAGCAAACAATAGATCTCTATGTGAGATACATAGATACCCGAATATTCCATTAAATACCATTTTCAAACGTTGAGTTAATAAAGAAGCTAAGAATATTAATTTTTCTCTCACACTTGACCATTTAAATATATTTTAGTAAATCTTTCTTGTACTCTCTTGGTCTTACCAGACCCCAGGATAAGAATTCACCTAGTCTGGTAGAGTGTCCACCTTAGTGTTCTTATTATACCACGAGGCAAAATACGAGATTGAGAAATGACGCGGTCTATCCTTCTCTCGAGAGTAGATGAGACTCTCTTAAGCCGTGGTAGGCACCCCATCTAATGATGGCGTTACGATAAATAAAAAGTCCTTGAGAGCCCTGGCGAAGCATCAAGTATTCAGTTACCGACAAGATTTGAATTACACTACAAACTCGTGTAGTGAGTTCAATCTCGGCTGCGGTCGCGCTGGACGGATGATGGCACTTATAAATGAACATCGCAAGTAGAAAGTGAATCGTTCCTCATAAAAGCCAAACCGAGGAAATCTTATTTCAGCGTCTAATAACTCTGTGATTTTTAATATTTAGTCAGTTTACTTATAATTAAGAATATTCTAATGCCAGGTTGTCCTGATAAATCCCTGTACAGAGAGACCTTAGACACCCGATTTTTTTTCCTGTAGGGATTCAAGTTCTCTTATGTGTATACCAATTTAACCATTAATCATATGAATTCAATGCTGGTTTTCTTTGTTTTACGAATTATATCAACAAATTCATGGAAATTGTATTTGTCATTGAATTCGTAACCAGAAACGACCGCCACGTTGTCTGAGACTTGCTACTAAATATTCATCTTGTACGAACAAAAAATCTATAAATATTCACGTGTTAAAATTGCTAGCGTAAAATGACAGTGTTTCAAAGGTTCGCTTTGTGTTTATTTCTCTTGAAACCGATACCAGACAATTAAGTAGAGCCGGTTGCGTCTTATTTGGGCACACACACACACACACACACACACACACACACACACACACACACACATGCACATGTATATATATAAATATATATATATATATATATATATATATATATATATATATATATATATATATATAGTGTGTGTGTGTGTGTGTTTACTCGTCGGTTTTATTTCGATTTCTTGCCAGGGGTGACCAGGTTCGATATTCAAGACATAAGCTTAAGCATGATTATGTATTGATTTTAATCTTCGCAAATGTTCACATAAGATATGCGTGTGTCCATAAGTGTGTGCGTGTTAGTTGTACATTTAATTTTAAATTAAAACAATAATTGAACAACAAAATCCTGCTCTAAGTAAATCTGTCGACCTAGTCCACAAATTCCAAAATTTCATCATGACAAGTTTCAAGAAAAAATACACGATTAAACCCGGTTCTCCAACTTCCAACGTAGACCCCTACTACCATGTCTCCTTCTCCAACATCAGGGGTCTTCGTTCTAACCTTCCAGAGGTTGAAACCCAATTACAGGAGACTAAACCAGACCTTTTATTTTTAAGTGAAACTGGCATTGGACAGGCTATTTCCCTAGATGAGTTTGCAATTTCAGGATACTCTAACTTAACTTCTAAAACTGACCCCCAAGATCGTCATGGGCATGGAATATGTGCCTATATTAAAGATAGCTTTCCATGTGGGAGGGACATCTCCAGGGAAGATCCTAACTTACCCTATATGTGCTTCCGGGTTGCTTTAGCTCACACTACTGCATTTATATTTACTCTCTATCGCCCCCACAACAGCGGAGTTACTATCTTTCAAAGCATATCTGAGAAAATTGACCAAGTCCTTTCTACTTATCCTTCAGCTAACATTCACATATGTGGAGACTTCAATGTTCACAACGTCGAATGGTTGACCCACTCAAACAAGACCGATGATGAGGGGAGGTTCTGTCATGATTTCTCCATTGCCTATGACCTCACTCAGATTGTTCAGGAACCTACCCGTGTGCCCGATAATGACGGCCAGTATGCGAGCCTACTAGACCTTTTTCTCACAACTTGCCCTGAACTTTGTTCAGTTTCTGTTCTGTCGCCTCTTGGATCTTCCGACCACTCTGTTGTATCAATCAAGATAAAAATGAAATGTAATAAGTCCCCAGACGTACCTCTTCATCGTACAGTATATCGATACACTAAGGCTGACTGGGATAGCTTCCGTACATTTATATCTGATCTACCTCTGCATTCCATGTTTAAAAAGGATGTGTCCTCTATAGTATTAGACATAACTGAATGGTTAATTGTAGGTATTGACAATTTCATACCCTCTAAAAAGTTTCAGCAAAAACCTAACAGCCAGCCATGGTTCTCTCCAGAATGTGCTGCTGCCATTGCGCACAGAAATCACTTTTTCCACTGCTTCAAACGTAATAGATGTATGGAAACTAAAGCCGTTTTCAGGACTGCCAGCAACCATTGTAAGAAAGTAATAAGGAACGCAAGAGAGTTGTATGCTCAATCTGTTAAGTCCAAAGTAGCTGAGCAGCGGCTTGGTTCCCACCAGTTTTGGCAAATAGCAAACAGAATCCTGAACAGAAGCGTGAGCTCCATCCCAACTATTATCAATGGACCTGAGGTAATCTCGTCAGCATCTGACAAAGCCAAACTCTTTGTCAAGAACTTTGCAGCTAATTCTACCCTTTGCGACCAAGACCGCCAACCCCCAATATTTCCTCCTGTATCAGAAAACACGCTATGTGATATACGTATATCTGTATGTGATGTTGCGAAGCTAATCAAAAACCTTGATTCGAGTAAAGCAACTGGCCCTGACGGTATTCCAATTATAGTACTCAAAAAACTTCAACCTGAATTAGCGCCCATACTTACAAAACTGTTTAAACGTTGTCTTAAGGAGAATAGTTTCCCATCTCCCTGGAAAATCTCATCAGTATGCCCTGTATTTAAGAATTCAGGTGATCGCTCATCCCCCTCTCAGTACAGGCCAATAAGTCTCCTGTGCGTCATGAGTAAGTTGCTAGAATCTGTGTTAAATACAGAAGTAATCAAACATCTCAACAAAAATAACCTTCTTAGTGACACTCAATATGGTTTCCGTTCTGCTAGATCTACAGCAGATGTCCTTACAGTTATATCGCATAGGATTAGCAAATCTCTCGACGGTGGCAATCTTTCTAGGGCAATTGCTCTTGACATATCTAAAGCCTTTGATAGGGTATGGCATAAAGGTTTACTTTATAAGATCGCTAGCTATGGTATAGCTGGAAAAATCTTCTCAATTATTAAATCATTTCTTTCTGATAGGTTCATAAGAGTAGTAGTTGAGGGGCAAAAATCAGAAGCTCACAGTATTAATGCCGGTGTCCCTCAGGGATCCATCCTGGGCCCAACTCTTTTCCTGATCTACATTAATGATCTTCCAAATCATATCCTTACATCATTTGTAGACATTTATGCTGACGACACTACCATTTATGGTAGCACATCTAAGACAGTAAACGACCAAGTTCTCTCCAATTCTCTCTCCTCTGATCTTGAGCACGTAGTACAATGGGGAAAGGAGTGGCTGGTTACTTTTAATGCATCTAAAACCAAGCTTCTCTCTTTACATCATCAACATTCTAATTCACATTTGTCATCAATTGAAATGAATGGCTCTCGTCTTCAGGAGGCCTCAAGTTTTGACAAGATTCTGGGCTTGACCATTACTCCTAATCTTAAATGGAACACGTATATCAAATCTGTTGCCAAGGCCGCTGGAAAAATGGTGGGATCTTTCTATCGATCCAGTAGATATCTCACTGCTGATGATATTCTCTACCTATATAAGAGCCAGGTACGTCCAAGGATGGAATACTGTTGCCACATCTGGGCAGGAGCTGCTAGAAAGGACTTGTCCTGCCTTGATAGAGTTCAAAATAGACTTCGTAGCCTCGTAGGAGATGTCCTTTTCTCCTCCTTGCAACCTCTATCTCACAGAAGAGATGTTGCGAGTTTGTCTCTGATGTATCGTTATTTTCATGGAAAGTGTTCAACTGAGCTTCAATCTATGGTCCCCCCTCGCCAAACTTTCACAAGAAACACTCGTCTAGCTGTAAACACTATCAATAATTTCCCCCACTCTTTATCTGTGCCTAAACCTAAACGTAGATTCCATGAACAAAGCTTCTTTCTTAGAACTGCACGCCTGTGGAATTGTCTTCCGTTTTCCTGCTTTCCGGCTGACTACAATATGGTTGTGTTCAAGTCTAAAGTAAATAAGTTCTTGATGAGCCGTTCCATATAAGTTATCAAATTTACCAAATTTTCATTACTAATGATTACTATATTGACCAATTTCTACTGTACACTCTTTAACCCTTATCCTTGAGTGGCCTCTGGGCCTTGATAATGTGGTGACGCCTTTGTAAAAAAAAAAAAAAAAAAAAAAAAAACTATAGCCTTGAGCAAATTATTTTATATGTTTAAAATCTAAAATGCCTTTAGAGTTATGCTATAACGCGAGTCACGCGAGATGCATTAATCAAAAAGAAACTGTATTTGATTTTTGAAATGGATCATATTTAAGAAAAACTCTTGCACAGAGTTTTATATCTTTTATTTTTATTTATATTTTCAAGAAATCATCTCAGTACGAACCTATCTTGACATCACCAAACTTCTGTCGTTGATTTCTCAGTTCATGGTCATCAGTATATTTACGAATTGGCGAGGAATAGATCAGCCTATTACTCGCAATTGATCCATTCATTGCACATGTTGGTGACTAATACCATTTCAACCCCTATTAATGCAGTCGATCCATCCCTCCGAGAAAGTCCATATGCATATCAACCCGTACATATATAAATATTTTTTTTAATTATGTAGTCTGTAAATTAAACAAATTACGACAAATTAATTATGTGACAAGGAATAACAAAAATGTTAATTTATATATATATATATATATATATATATATATATATGATGATTGCAACGTCTTGTCAGACGAGTGCCACCCCCTCAGACATTTAAAATCCATGATTCCAAATGTCTGAGGGAGTATCTATACAAAGATGATGTTACAGAGTCTTAGCTTTGTACGACAGCTAAGTCTCTCTCTCGGTTCAAAATGTTGAGATCCAGCAACAAGCAAGAGCAAGATAGCCAGCAACAAATTAAACTGCAGACCAGCTTAATGCGGTTACTGGTCTCCCGCGTTATGGTTTTTTAAATCAGAGATTTGCTTCTCCTAGAAAGGTTGCCTTCACCACGGCTTACGGGAGCCCTCTCCACCCCAATACACATATACACACACACAAATATACACGGTGCTAGTTGGCCGTTGACCCAGAAAAAGAGTTCATTCTCCCTTTGGAAGGTCTTGTTTTTAATCCTTCAGGGAGACTAGCCGCCCTCCTCACCAAACAAGTCTGGTGGGGGAACCGGTTTAGTCGCCGGTGACCCGACCATGAGGCAGGTAGTACTGGGTTACATGGTACCAGTAGCATATGACATGACCTGACATAAGATATAATAAGATATACATACATATATATATAGAGAGAGAAAATAAAAAAGGAACAAACCGTATTATGTGTTCACCAACGTTTCGTCTTTATTTCGAGACTTCCTCTGGGTGAATGAGATTAAGAAATGGTTTCTTAATCTCATTCACCCAGAGGAAGTCTCGAAATAAAGACGAAACGTTGGTGAACACATAATACGGTTTGTTCCTTTTTTATTTTCTCTATTTTGTCGGAATACTATTTCCATTATTTTCATCATATATATATATATACACACACATACATTACATATATAATGTATATACATGCACATATAATGTATATACATGTATATACATTATAATATAGTTATCTACAGAGACGTGTTTCTTCATCACCTAGCCATACCATCGCTGAATATGGCAGAATTCGTGATATTAGTGATTGCGAAACATTCTTCCGTTGATAATTATTTTATCTATAAATTAGCAGCCCGCTCGGTATTGACTGGTTGTAAAATACGCGTAAATATGATATTCTGATTAAAGCAGATTTCGTATTTATTATTATATTATATTGGAACCAATATATAGTCATGATTTAAAAAGTTAAAAAAAGGACTCGTGCACAATCACCGAGAAACAAAACCAAAACGTTTAGCTTACGATTTACTATTTCCTTTAACGTTAATGTCTGAGCTATTAAGACATGTTTGCTGCAAGGTAAAAAAAAAATAAATAAAGCATGAACCAATAGCTATTACGTTACGCATGCATATTCGTAAAGCCGTCGTTCGACCGTCACTTGGAAAATTCCATTTCTTTTATTTTCATACTTTCACACTTTTGCACCGATTCTGCCAGACCGCACACACACACACACACACACACATACACACACACACACACACATATATATATATATATATATATATATATATATATATATATATATATATATATATATATAAAGAGGTGTGTGTATAATATAAGCTTTTCACGCAAATATAACGCAAGTATAAATCATGAAGATAATTACACGTAATAGTTAACTAAAGATGTTATCTGGTAAGAAAACTTAAAAAACTAATAGAGAATTAACTAAAATGAATGTTAAAAAGAATATGCAAATTAGTTAGATCTTTTGCAAATGGGTGCAATTTCACGGCCCATGTGTAGTATCTGTTCTTCGGATGCTACACTTCAATTTCTTGTTCTTTCTCAGTGGAAAAGAAGTCCTTCACGGCTGAGATAATTTTGTTACTTTTTGTTCTCTTTCTCCATGTTAAAAAACGACCCTGGTGTCAACTCTGCCCCGTGGGGAGGCATTATAAATAGGAATAGAGTTGAATTTTCTTTTTAAATAAATAGAAAAAACGGGTTTTAATATTAAATCAATACACAAAACAAAAATTATAGTAGTATAGAGGATTAAATAAAATAAACAACTGATTCATTGAGATTGTCGGACTGACTTCCTCATCTTGGTTGTTATAGACACAACGTTTCGGCCGTTTTTCTCTCCGGCCTTCATCAAGTGTCCTAGTGACATATGGCCGAGTGGTCCTAGACGTTGTATCAAAGTTTACAGTAACCCAAAGGTGCTGAGTTCAATCCTGAACGAAGGCAGTGAAAAGTAACATTCAAAACAGAGAATCAGCAACTATGTCCCAGCGCCTAGCTGGAGTCCGAACACGGTAACCCCGTAATAATAATAAAGGGTTGGGTTCGAGACTCCTAGCAAACGGTTCCCCAGTTCGATACAAAACACCTGATGAAGGGCGGAGGGCAAAACGGCCGAAACGTTGTGTCTATAACAACCAAGATGAGGAAGTCAGTCCGACAATCTCAATCAATGAAAACACCTCATCTCAAAAATACAGACAAACAACTGATATATATATATATATATATATATATATATATATATATATACATAACTACTTCATTTACTCACATAAAATTAATATACGAAAGTATAGATTTATGCGTAAACTTTAAGTATTTACTTCAAAAGTGCTCAATACGTAGGTAGAGCTAGTTAGTAATTTATAAATATATATTCGCTATATATATTTTATAAATTACTATATATTTATATATATATATATATATTTATATATATATATATATATATATATATATATATAATATATTAAGCTGAATGTCTGTGTGTGTATGTGTGTGTCTGGTCACGAATAGGCTCATATATGGTTGACTATTTCAAAACACTGATTACATATAATAATAGAAGATGTATCGAGACACAGGAGTGGGTATGTTTAATCTGACAGAACGGTGGTTCATTAAAATTGTGGGGCTGCGTTCGCGCCTGGTCCACAAAGTATGGGAAAAAAATAAAAAATAAAAAAAACCCTTTAGAAGTGTTTTTGATATAGATGTACATAATACTACTTTGATAAGTATGTTTTCACTCAAATAGGGATGGTATAATAAAATTGTGGGGTCTGCGTTCGCGCCTGGTCTCCATGGACTGGAAATAGGCACAAACTTTAATAAAGATTTTTCATATCTATCTGCGTAAGTATACTTTGATAATTATGTTTCCGTTTGAAGAAATATGGTATAGACTGGAAATATGTCACAAAGTTTAACAAGGTTTTTTAATATAGATCCACAGAATATTCTGATAAGTGTTTCAGTGTGAACAGGTATGATATAATAAATTATGGGATTTATCGATTTTATTTTTACTTTCATCATATTTTGCTTTGGTTTTGATACCCGCAAACGCGAAGCTATCTCTTTACAACCCTTTCTTTTCATAACCTATCATACTTTAATAAATCAGAGTCCATTTTCTGTAGGTTGTTTTTGAACCCAGTCAACGACGGGTACTTTTGCTAGTATATATATATATATATATATATATATATATATATATATATATATATATATATATATATTAGTATACGAAGTTTAATAGTGTATGTGATGAACTCATAGGTATGTTATATGAGGCAGATCCTCAAGGCTTAGGAGAGCTATTTAATACTAATACTTCTAGTACTGTGAAAAAAAATCAACCAAAATTACAATATATATGAAGTGCCTTCAACAAGTTTCCAGACATTTTTGTACAGGCAATTAAAGTTGTTGACTCTTAAAAATCAGTATGCTATTGCTATACATCTTATGAGATGACTGACCATTTTTTATTTTCGATTCGAATAAATAGCTAAATAAGGAATTGGAATACACCCTACTAAAGCTTGTAAATTTCAAAAATGCCATCTGAACGCAAGGACAATTTTTAAGAACGATATGCAATAAAATGCTGTTTAAAACTTGAACAAAATGCCACAGAAACGTATGCAGTGCTTTTGAACCAACTTACATGAGTCGACTATCAGATTTCAAGTAACATAAGAGAATCAAGGAAGGCAAGAATTCTTTAATGGATGATGAGAGGTGTGGAAGAGTAAAGAAGTTAGAACATCAGAGTTGATTAGACAAATAAAGAATTTCATGAATACAGATGGTCGTGTATCTATAGACAATAAGTGTATAGTTTGATGTTGAGGCGGGAACTGTACACACAATTATTCGCAAGGACATGAAGATGCAGAAGATTTGCGCGGATTTGTTCTCTATTTCTCTCCTATAATTTAATAGATGTTAGGGGTCTTTAAAGTATAGGAATTTTTTTATGAAGGCATAATCTACATGAATCGTCTAGGTTTCTACATGTGTTTGCTTGTCTTTACTATTTTCCATTCGACTACCGGCGAACGTCCGCTTTCTTTGAGTCCCCAGTATTTGTGTGCTAGAGTTGTTTTCAATCTATGTGTTTTTTTTTTATTTTTTAGTCTACTTTTGTTGTCATATCGGGTTTGGAAATCTGAGGAAGTCATGCCTACGTAATATTTCTTGTTATTCGAGTTTTCTTTCGCAAATATTGTTGCCTGGTTAGCTATGCTTTTAGTTATACATTTATCTTGAAGTGGCCAAAGTGTGCGGGATCTGCAGTTGCATTTATCTTGTTCGTTATTAGTATTTTTATTTTTATTTTCAGTATGTTTGTCGTTGTCCGGAGTTGGTTTATTATTATTATTATTATTATTATTATTATTATTATTATTATTATTATTATTATTGGCTTCCATGGGGCTTTCACAGAAGTCAACGAACGATCTGATTGGAGCTATTGCAGCTATTCCTCTGATTCCAATTTCTGCCATTCTTTTTTTCCATGTTTTTCAGAATTGTTCCTAGTTCGCCTACCATTATCGGTACTATTCTGATTTTCTTCATCATCCAAATCCATTTTAACTCTCTGGCTAGTTCTGTGTATTTGCTTCGTTTCTCTTTTTCTTTAATATTCACCCTGTGGTCAGCTGGGACAGCAAAGTCTACGATTTGACAGGATTTCACTTTCTTGTTAATTATTACGACATCTAGTCTTCTTGCTTGGATGGGTTTGTCCGTCTGTATGTCCATGTCCCGTAGGATTTTGTGGTTCTCGTTTTCGAATGCTGTTGCGGGTTTATGCTTGTACCATTTGTCTGTACGCTCAAAATGCAGTCGTTTGCACAATTCCAAGGAACCGCCCTCCCAACTTGTTCATGCCTGTTTTTGTATTCCTTTTGGGCCAGTTGACTGCAATCACTTACTATATGGTTTATCGTTTCGTCTCTTTGTCAAAAGAGTCTGTATTTGCTGTTTTCTTGTGTTTTATCGATCCTTGCTTTTATATGGTTTGTTATTATCGAGTTATCTTGTGCTGCAGTTATTAGAGATTCAGTTTCTCGGTTTATATGTCCTTTTCGCATCCATGTGCAGGTGTTTTCGTTATTCTCATCTTTTGTCATTCTTATGAATCTTCCGTAGAGTTGTTTCTCTTCCCATTTCTCTTTTCTCGTTTTGTCTTTCGTCCCTCTGTTTTCTGTTTTGTTTGTTTTCTCCGTGTCTCTCGTTGCCATAATTATCCTTTCAGTGCTTTGCATTATGTATTTTTCTAGTTCTTTTTTGTATCCTTCACAGTTTTCTATAGAGATCAGTCCTCTCCCGCCGTCTTTCCTTTTCACGTAGAGTCTGTCAATATCGTCCTTTGGGTGTAGTGCATTAAGCATGGTCATGAGTTTCCTGGTTTTCTGGTCGAGTTGTCACAGTTCTTCTTTTGTCCACCCTATAAACGGTCCAGAGTATCTCACTAGTGACACTGCCCATGTATTTATACCTTTTATTAGGTTTCTCCTATATAATTTAGTTTCCAGGAGTTTTCTTGTTCTCCTGGGGTATTTCTTTCCAATTTTCTCTTTCATTTCTGTTGCTCTGATGGTGTCCGCTTCCAGAATTCCCAAGTATTTATAGTCGTCTTGTTCTCCTAGTGCCCTCATTTCTGTTTGCTTAGGTAGTTCCATGCCTTCTGTCGTTTCCAGTTTTCCCTTTTTTATAACTAGTAGTGCGCACTTTTCCATTCCAAATTCCATTTGGATATCTTGTCTGAAGATCCTGGTAGTGTTAATTAGTGTCTCTAGATCCTTTTCGGACCTTGCAAAAAGTTTCAGATCGTCCATGTACATCAGGTGCTTCATTTTTTTTCTCTGTACTAGGGAACTTGTATCCGGCTTGGCCCTTTCTCAGAATACTATTCAAGGGCATCATGGCTATGATGAACAGTAATGGTGATAATGAGTCTCCTTGGAAGATGTCTCTTTGTATGTTAATTTCTGTTATGTGTTGTCCATCAGCTATCAGTTCCAATCTCCATGTTTTCATTGCATTTTCTATTACATTGGTGATCCCGCTTGGTATTTTATACACTTTTAGACATTCTATTATCCATGCTTGGAGTGTCCTGTTGTACGCTTTTTTGTAGTCGATCCATGCCATGGCTAAATTCTTTCCCCTCCTTTTTACCTCCTTTAGAATCTTTGGATCAACATATAGCAGATCAGGTGTTCCTATTTTCCAGTTTTGGCATCCTTTCTGTTCCTCGGGGATGAGTCCACGGTTATTCAGTGAATGGTAGATGTGTTCCCTCAGTTGTGCTGTCAGTATCTTCCACATGGTGGGTAGGCACGTGATTGGCCTATAATTGCTGGGGACGGTTCCTTTCTCCGTGTCCTTCTGTAGCAGTGTGGTTCTACCTTTTGTCATCCAGTCTGGCACGTTTGCTTCCTGTATAGACCTTCTCAGGTTTTGAGCTAGACTTTCGTGTAAAGTTGTGAATTTTTTGAACCACTATGCATGTATCCCGTCGTGCCCAGGTGCTCCCCAGTTTGCCATTTTTCCAATGGTTTTCTTTAGGGTTTCCTTGCTGATTTCATTCACTGGTCCTTCTTCGATTTGTTGTAACTCTTCTTTCATGTCTTTCAGCCATTCGGCATTTATATTGTGATCTTGTCGCTCTTCCCATATGTTACTCCAGTAGAGTTTTGTTTCTGTCGGATTTGGTTGTTCTGTTTTTGTTTTTCCTCCGTTCACATTTTGGTAGAATTGGCGTTCGTTGGTTTCAAATGTTCTGTTTTGTTTGCATTTTTAAGATTTATATCTATATCGTCTCAATCTCGATTCTTTTGCTTTTATTTTTGGTCCAGTTCTTC
Source organism: Euprymna scolopes (assembly GCF_053919585.1). Lineage (NCBI taxonomy): Eukaryota > Metazoa > Mollusca > Cephalopoda > Sepiida > Sepiolidae > Euprymna > Euprymna scolopes. Next base: position 75,251,550 of record NC_136513.1, on the reverse strand, counting down.
ATGTTTCTTGTTTAGCCTCTCCCTGCCAGTTACATTTCCAATATTCCGTTTTCTCCACATTGGGTTTACGTATATTGGATTAGCGTTATCTTTTAAATAGGGTTCATATGTGTCTTTATCTAAATTTAACGTGACGTCGAGGAAGTTTGTTATTTTTATGTTAGCTAGTACGTCTACTTTTAGGCCTAATTTTAATTTCCTTGTGTATGATTTTCTTAAAGTTATCTCCCTTGACTTGTTGAAGTCTTTTATTATAGCTAGTTATCTATATAGGCCGATATCCGTAGTATCAAACATGCTTGTAAGGGTATATAGAATGCATACTCCCACAAGATCTGATGCCCTTGCAGAATCTAGGGAAATCATCGCCAAATCGAACGAATTTGTCATTTTAGTTTTTATCCATTGGTTATTGTTATTTACTAGAACTGATTTTCTACATTGTAAATGTAGAACATTTCTATATGTGGAAAATTTCCTCGGATATCGAGGGATAGAAGTTTATGATGTCGAACTGTATAAACGTACATTTATTTTTGTTTTCTATATTTTTAAACCAGGTGATTGCTTCGGCAATATTTGCCCACTTGTTTAATTCTAGGTCTTGTTTGATTTGTTTATTTACTCTAGAAAGTATTGCGTTGCTAATTTTACCTATTTCTGGTTTAGTTGGGTTTATTATTAAAGTCCCATTTGTGGTCTTTAAGCAGAATGTATGCCTCTCTATGTTTCAATTTGCCAACTTTATCGCTAATTTTTAGTTTATCAAACGAGTGCTGGGGTTATTATTGAAGTCACATTTGTGGTCATTGAGCAGAATGTATGCCTCTCTAAGTTTCAATTTGCCAACTTTATCACTAATTTTTAATTTATGGGTAATTTGTTTACTTTTAGTATTTATTATATCTATGTAGTCGCATTCGTTTGTATCTAGTTTTTTGTAGTTTTTGTAATGTTTTCTGTTATTAGTTTGTTATATTCTTGTTTATCTATTTTATAAAAGTTTCTTGTTTTATCTGCTTTTACAATGATTTTATTAGAGTTGTTTATGTTTCTAACGATTTTGTGTAGTTTCCGTCGGAAATTGTTAGGTTGATTATGGAATTCTAAATTTTTAATTAGGTGTAAAGGTTATTTTCAAGGTCTACTCCTTTCGCATTTTTCAGGGTTTTACAACCATAGGATATATATATATATATATATATATATATATATATATATATATATATATATATATATATATATATATATATATATATGGAGGACAAATCAATACGAAACATATATAAATGTTTATATCTTTTGTGCATTTATTTCCTATTTGTGGACGTGTAGGAATACAAAGTCTTTCGAGACAAAATGAAAACCTTCCTTTCAAAAGCAAATATTGTCGACCAATTCCTCGATCTTGATGAAAATATGAGTGAAGAGCGGCCAGGGATAGCACAAGGAGGGGAACGGCTATAGCCCAAAAGGTTAAGAATATATATATATATATATATATATATATATATATATATATGCATATATATACACGCATATATATATATACACGCATATATATATATACATACACGCATATATATATATATATATATATATGTGTGTGTGTGTGTGTGTGTGTGTGTGTGTGTGTGTGTGTATCGTTTTCTAATGGCCTAACGTTCACAGGAAACATGAGCTGGAACAATTACATCGAGGGCATTGCCAGGGCCGCTGCAAGGAAGGTGGGCTGTCTCTACCGTGCAGAAAACTACTAACACCCGAAAGTATCCTGTACCTCTATAAGGCAACCATTCGCCCATGTATGGAGTATTGCTGTCATATTTGGGCTGGTGCATCGGCTACTAGTCTCTCGCTCCTTGACAGGGTTCAAAAGAGAGTTGCAAATCTGATAGGCCCTAAACTGGCATCTAAGCTTCAGCCTCTGTCCCATCGACGAAACGTTGCATCCCTCTGCCTGTTCTACAAGTATTTTAATGGTGAATGTTCTGATGAACTGCAAGCACTTGTGCCCCCACGACGTGAACACCCTCGACGGACCCGACAAGCTGCAAAATCCCACCCCCACACTGTAGAGATCCATAGATGTAAAAGATCTTTCTACTCCGGTAGTTTCTTCCCCAGAACCGCTAGACTTTGGAATTCCATTCAAGGTCACTGCTTCCCCAACTGTACTGACATGCAGAAGTTCAAGTGCAAAGTGAACCAACATCTTGCTGCCCAAATACCTACATAGTACCCCAGTAGTTGTTTCCCCTGATAGTAGTCCCCTACACCAAAGTGGCAATGTGCCTTGTTTGGGGTGAAAATGTAATAAAAAAATATATATTAGTACAAAAATAGATTAGAGTGGGCAAATTTTATTGGAAGAGCATAATGTTTTTATTAATTAAATATACAATCATATATCCCACCATAATAAACGTAACATTCAATCATCAGCAAGGACGGATTCAAAACAGAAAATTATAGAATTTTTCAAGCTTATTATCTAGTGGTAATCCGTTACCATTCTCCGTATATGTTATATTAGAATAGCAGCCAACAGTACAAGTGTGATTCACATATCTGCTCCGCGTCGACGCACGAACCTAGTAGTGTCCTTATATCAGAACATCTAAAAATTCCAATTAATTAAAGTTAAATTCAGTTGTCTATCATGCTGCAAAAAATTAAAACAGACACGTCAACCAACTCCTGTGAGAATATCGAGTAGTGTTCCCTGCACCGGCGGATGTCAGTTAGCTATTAATTGTATGTAATTGGATTAGGTTTTAACGAATATAAATCGGTTGTCTATTTACGTACAAAGAAGTAAATAGAAGCAAATAACGAGATTTTAATATTGTCTATAATATAAATCTCACCAGTCTGTTTAAATGTATGTATGTATGTATGTATGTATGTATGTATGTATGTATGTATGTATGTATGTATGTATGCTTGTATGTCTGCCATAAACTTTCGACAGGAGCGACAGATTTTCACGAAACTGATTTGAAGCCCGATCCTTCGGACGACAAATATCGAAAAATTGCTCAAACATGAATTCCTTAACTCTTAACAGGGCGCTGTTCTACCAGAAGGCGTCGCTTTAATCGCCGATATTTTCAAAAGTCATCCCCCGCTTTTCGATTGACTAGCCTTAATTTTAACTTTCGCCATTTCCAGTTTGGCGATGGATGCAACGGCAAAGACGTCACTGTTTTTTCACGTTCTTTTCCTCTTTTGCGGTACGGGTTCGAACCTGCCTTCCAACTACCACTTCATTTTTTTTGTCTTTTTGCTCAACACACCTCCAAACACCCGGGAAACGCCGGGCACCCAGGCTAGTTCTATTATATGCATTGAAACCTATTTGATCGGAAAATCAGGAAATGAACAAATGTCTTAGCAAAAATTAAATAGTAATCCATTATGATAATCTAAAGTTTAAATATAATTAAATATAAATGTCAGCTTGGGGAAGTTTTAAGATTACATTTGAGGACACTACTACAACGTAACCTGTATCATCGTCAGTTATTATTTATCTGATTTTATGGCTAACAAATACCTCCTTCGATTGGGGCAAAACTTAAAGATCGCTGATTTACATTAATACAGGTTATCGTTGAGACATAAATTTCATGTAACATCTTGAAATTAATTTTTTTACAAAATCACGGCCTACAATAAACTAAGTCCGATCTCACAGAATGAGGGAATCTCGCAGAATGAGGGAGGATTACCTCCTAGGACCAGACAGAACCAAGGAATTTCACAATGAGGGAATCTCGCAGAATGTGGGAGAATTACCTCCTAGCACCAGACAGAATGACGGAATCTCACAGAATGTGGGAGGATTACCTCCTAGGACCAGACAGAACGAAGGAATTTCACAGAATGAGGGAATCTCGCAGAATGTGGGAGGATTACTTCCTAGGACCAGGCAGAATGAGGGAATTTCACAGAATGAGGGAATCTCGCAGAATGTGGGAGGATTACCTCTTAGGACCAGACAGAATGAGGGAATTTCACAAAATGAGGGAATCTCGCAGAATGTGGAAGGATTACCTCCTAGAACCAACCAGAATGAGGGAACGTGTCTAGGATTTACCAGTTTGTCTGAAAAACATCCGAAAAGTCGCCTTTTATTTACTTGCCTTCCACAGTAGCAACATCTGATAGAAAATTTATCAATTAAATGTGAGGAAATGATCCGGTCTCTGTTGATTTTGCGGTGGGAGTTTAGTTCCGTGAAGTTCTATAACGTCCACTCTCACAGGCCTTGTCTCCTGTCTTTGTGAAGAGGTTAGTTTTCTACTAATCGCTTGAGGCACCCTCACTGGGGAATGCCTACCAGACTTCCCAGGCACCTTTTGCAGGTTGAATTTATATGTCGAGCCTTTCGGTTTGTGCGGTAATAAAACTTCTCAAATATACCTGTGATATTAGGCTGTGTAATGGGTTAACTTTGATTAAAATTGTCTATTCCTTCTTTCATCTGATTATTACGACCATCGATTATGTATACTTACACTCCGATACAAAACCTATCTACGAACACTACAAGGCACAAGAAGTATCTTCATGTGAAATTTCATAAAATTTTACTTAGCCGTTTTAGAGTCAATAAGGGACGAACTCACAGACACACAGACAACGTTATATAGTAGTTGATATTTAAATTTTTAGTTTTTTGTATTTCCTTCGTGGATACGGTAAAATTAGTAAAAGTTTATGCCCAGGTCTTTGCTTTCATGGAATACATATTATATACAGGGCATAATTATGTTAACACACCGGTTTTCTGTTAGATCATCTAATTTAGTCTATGTTGAACTTGGTCAGTAGCAGATGGATCACCGATTAGAATACAAGGCACTGTATTTATCTTGACCTGGTCACAATCCTGCATCTCCCCTAACCAGGATACACATGCGACTGGGGATCACTTGTAAATTTGATATTCCTTAGAAACTTCGTCCCTCGATGTAAGCCGGTTGAGCTGGATAATACGTATATAGATAAATAGATAGATAGATAGGGAGAGAGAGCGAGATAGAGAAAAATAGAGAGAAATCAATGATGATTAATTTATTTTTATTTCGGACTATTATTCTCATCTTTATTCAGTTGTTGTTTTTTTTATCTTTTATTGGTTTTTGTTTATTCACAACGTTTCGGCCAACTATTCCTCTGGCCTTCGTCAGGTGGTAACCGCGACCGATAGGAACTTCGAATCTCCTAACTGCATTCTCAGCCATCACTGCCATCCGTAGTTGTTGTCGTCTCACCACATTTTGACCAATTAACCTCTGGCACGCTTTGGGTGGGATTGAAACCGCTATTTTCAGACAATGTTCATCTGGAACTGTAGAGATTCAACGTATCTATCAACTGCGCCACGGGCCCCGAAGGGCGATCAAGGTTGGATTCTTTGATCTTATAAATCCACGTTTATTTATTATCTGATCTTCCATAGTCTGGTCCGTACCGATTGGTATATATATATATATATATATATATATATATATATATATATATATATATATATATATATATATATATATATATATATTATTCCTTAATTGGAATTCATTTTTGAGATGAGCATTATATATATATTAATTTATTTTTATTTCGAACTATTATCATCTTTATTAGTTGTTGTTTTTTGATTTTTTATTGGTCCCCTGGTTACCACCTGACGAAGGCCAGAGGAATAGTTGGCCGAAACGTTGTGAATAAACGAAAATCAATAAAAGATCAAAAACAACAACTAATAAAGATGAGAATAATAGTCCGAAATAAAAATAAATTAATATATAATGCTCATCTCAAAAATGAATTCCAATTAAGGAATAATATATATACCAATGATGATGTTTTTGTTGAAACAGAAACATAATACATGAATTCAGATATAGAATAACCACAAGTATAAATATAACATGAACCAATAAATACATTTAACACTTGTCAAAAGAAAATTAAAGTCACCACCAATAAAAGATATAACACCATGAGAAGAACATAAGGATATGGGAAATTTTAAATCAAGGGCAATAAATATCTGCCAAGCAAAAAGAATCACTTAACACCTCCCTACTGTTCACATTCACACAGTATACATTCCAATTTTCCCCGGAATATAGACCGCACCCAAATATCTTATACAACTTATCTGGTCTTGACACCAGTTTCAATATCAATTCTTTTTTGGTCTGATGCAGTGTTGCGCCTGAATTGGAACTCCACTGAAACATGTATGCACATATGTAACTAATAATGTTTGTACAATAACCAAACTATATATATATATATATATATATATATATATATATATATATATATATATATATATATAACTACTTCATTTACTCACATAAATTTAATATACGAAATTATAGATTTATGCGTAAACTTTAAGTATTTACTTCAAAAGTGCTCAATACGTAGGTAGAGCTAGTTAGTAATTTATAAAATATATATGGCGATTAAGCTACACTGAATATTCTGCGTTTCATCCACTATAGGATTCGTCAGGCTTATGCGCGAATTCTGTGGTTGCTTCTTGTTTGGTCTAACAAAAAGCGTAGTTTATCAAGCAATAATATTTGCGAAAGAAAACCCGAATAACAAGAAATATTACATAGGAATGACTTCCTTAGATTTCAAAACCCGATACTATGACCACAAAAGTACATTCAAAAATAAAAAACACCGTATAAAAACAACACTAGCGAATAAATACTGGGAACTCAAAGAAAGCGGACATTCGCCGGTAGTCGAATGGAAAATAATGAGACAAGCTACCACGTACAGACATTTAGACGACCCATGTAAATTATGCCTCCATGAAAAATTTGCTATCCTGTACTTTAAAGAACCCCAAAATCTATTAAACTGTAGACGAGAAATAGCAAACAACTGTGTTCACAAAACAAAACTTACTCTAGGATAGCGATACAAAATAGCTTTAAAACTAACAATAACAATAGAAAACAAACAAATAAATAAATTAAATAAACATGAATATACATAAACGATCACACATATATGTATATATATGTATATATATGTGCATGTCTGTGTGTACACATAGGTATATTTATACATATATAAAAAAAAGGAGAACGTCTACCTTAAACCACTAACCTAGTTCTAAAACAGATCCTTTGTTCGATAAAATGCATACCCATTGGCTGATAGGAAGGGGCGCGGTGGATACTAGAAAGCTGATTGGCTAACTAAAAATCCTCAACATATATAAAAACAAGAAGCAACCACAGAATTCGCGCATAAGCCTGACGAATCCTATAGTGGATGAAACGCAGAATATTCAGTGTAGCTTAATCGCTATATATATTTTATAAATTACTATATATATATATATATATATATATATATATATATATATATATATATATATATATATATATATAGTTTGGTTATTGTACAAACATATACATATGTGCATATATATATATATATATATAATTATTTTTTTACTATAAAAATGAAAAACTTACCTACATTAGTGTTTCATCCTTTCGCGAATCTTCAGTACAGGGTGTCACGATTAACACCAGTCGACAGATTGGAATTTGGCAACACGTACCATCTCTGGGTCGAGTAGCAAAGACCTTATCCATCATCTACCATTAACCGCGTGAAATAACGTTGAATTTAAATATATTATTTTTAAATGTTCTTTACGTCAGTCGGACAGTGACTAATCAGTATAAGATGATCTATGCATCAGAGTTAAATTGATCAACGTAATTCAACTAAAAGTGCTGAACGATAAGAAACAAGTTTCTTAAAGAGGCTGTCATAATAATTTTTTTACTATAAAAATGAAATACCTACAGACACTAGTGTTTCATCCTTTCAGGAATCTTCAGTGCAGCGTATCACGATTAACACCAGTCGACAGTATCGAACTCGGCAACACGAGCCATCTCTGGCTTGATTAGCAAAGACCGTATCCATTCGGTTACCATTAACCTCGTGAAATAACGTTGAATTTAAACATTTTAATTTGAAACGTCCTTTACGTCAGTCAGATAGTGATCTAATCGTTATATGATGATCTATGCATAATATATATATATATATATATATATATATATATATATATATATATAGTCTAAAGAAGCTTTGAATAAAAAAAAATGCAAAAAATAAAAATAAAGAATGTAGTTTAAATTCCCGGATGGAAAAAATATATTACCTATAACCTATCGCAGACTTAGCACCTACATAATCCGACTTTAAAATGTTTATAATGACCAAAAAATATTCATTTATATAAGGATGAAAAAAAGGCCTTAACTAAAATTGTTAAATAGAAATAGACTTAGCACTTGCATAAGCCGATTTCGCAAAAGTCTTCAATTTTAAAACAGAATTTAACTACATTAGCATGAAAATAGAAAACCTTAACTAAAATGTGTAAATAGAAAACGGGGATCATCAGCTGCTTACCATGAAGCTGTTTCGGAGATGTAAAACCAGGACAGCTGTTTAAGACATGGCTCTCCAGTGGATAATACCACTTCCCCAATATATATATATATATATATATATATATATATATATATATATATATAATTATTTCCACCTTTATGCAACCTCGCAGCTCACATATATACATGGTACTAAAAGCAAACGTGAAGAAACGTAAAAACTCTGTTTCGCTCGTTTGTTACAGGATTTTTCTAGGAATAAAGAATGTTCGTTGATGAGAAGGTTAATTAAAAAGAATTTTAGCTTTAACCGTTGTCTGAATTTCCCTTTAAACCGATACACAACAACCAAGTACATTTTTTAACCGAATCCGCCTTAATTTGTCATTGCTCCAACTTAATTAAATAAAGAAAAGGTTTCTTTCACATCTCTCAATAACTATCGAAAATAATAATTCAAAAAAATTATTTAGACAACGGTTAAAATCTATTTTTTTTAATTAATAGTCATATATATAATGTATATATGTATATTTAATTTCTTTATTTACATGGAAATAAATATGCTGATCTCCCCCACATATAATATATATAGTCCATAATTAACTAAGCTTCTCGTTATTATTTACGCTTGAAAAAGTCCGTACTAAACGGGCGAAACATGGTCAAATGTTTACCTCTGCTTTCAATACCATACATACCAGGTTTTTCATTTTTGTTCATATTCATAATCACATACACACACCTTAAATTTTCCGCCTTCGCATCACGAATTCGAGCCTGCCTGCCTATTACAACTTTTTTTTATTTTTGCTCAACACACACCTCCAAACACCCAGGCAACATGGGACACCCAAGCTAGTATAATATAAATCTCACCCCTCTGTTTAAATTGATGTATGAATGTATGTATGTATGTTTATATGTTTCGCAAAAACTTTCGACAAAAGAGACTGATTTTCACGAGATTGCCATCATTTTTAAGATCAACCCATCAAACAATAAATATCGAAAAATTAACCCAATACATTAATTACTTCACCCTAAACTGTGCACTTTTCTATAGGGACTTTTTCGACGATAATTTCGAAAGTAATCGCCTATTTTCGATTGTCTTATCTTAATTTAAACCTACGTCACTTCCGGTTTAACGACGGGCGAACCAGCTAACTAGTCACTTATTTTTCGCCTTATTTTCATCCTTCGCGGTACGGGTTCGAACCTGCCTACCTACTACCACTTTTTTGCGCTCGCAATTTTTCTTTTATTTCTTCAACCAACACTCTTACAGACATTCACTTTCTTTTCCGCCTTCGTGTCACGGGTGCGAGCCTGCCTGCCTATACAACTTTTTTCCACTCAACACAGACCTACAAACATCCGCTAGTCTATATATAAAAAGCAAAACAGCCGCACGCGTTTCTGTACGTCCGAGAAAGGCCTTTTTCGGAGGCGGGGAGTCGTCGAGAGGGTGATAATTTTTTAGAACTTTTTATATACTCCCAAGATCAAAATATCTACGATTTGCGAACTGACGTCGTCTCTACATTTATTTTGATAGAAATTTATAAAATTCCCCCTATTCTGTCCTTTCGTGTGTTTGTTAGTGTTTATCGTATAAAGAAAGCGAAATTAATCGTCAGCGGCCTTTCGTGCCGGGACATCTGGAAAGCAAATAGCTTCATATAAGGCAATTGCTATTCATTTGAGAATTCCCCCTTTTTAGGAGGAGCTTGGTTTCCTCAACATCGTGGGAAAACAAATAAATGAAACGCTAGAAAACTGAACTGGCTTTCAGCGTGATCTCATTCACTAAGCAAGTCAACTTTTTTATTGACATCACTAAATTTGAACGCTTTTCGTTTCCTCTGGGGTCTTAGCATAGCACTAAGATGTCAGGTTTTCTCTCACTTTCTTTTCAACCTTCACATCACGGGTTCGAGCCTGCTTGCCTACTAACATTTTTTTTTTGCTCAACACACACCTCCAAACACCCGAGCAATGCCGGTCCCCCCACTAGTGTACACACACACACACACACACACACACATATATATATATATATATATATATATATATATATATATATATATATATAAAGCTGAACGTATGTGTGTGTGTCTGGTCACGAATAGGCTCATATATGGTTGACTATTATAGAAACGTGATCACATATAATGATAGAAGATGTATCGAGACACAGGAATGGGTATGTATGATCTGGTATAATGATGATTCATTAAAATTGTGGGGTCTGCGTACGCACCTGGTCCACAAAGTATGGAAATAAAAAATTTAAAAATTAAAAAAAAACGTTTACAAGTGTTTTTGATATAGATGTACATAATAATACTTTGATAAGTATGTTTTAACTTAAATAAGGATGGTATAATAAAATTGTGGGGTCTGCGTTCGTACCTGGCCTCCATAGAATGGAGATAGGCACAAAATTTCATAAAGACTTTCCATATCCCTCTGCGTAAGTATACTTTGATAATTATGTTTCAGTTTGAAAAAATATGGTATCATAAAATTATGGGGTGTTTGTTCGCGCCTGACCTCCATAGAATAGAAATATGCCACAAAGTTTAACAAGGTTTTTTAATATAGATCCACAAAATATTGTGATAAGGTTTTCAGTGTGAACATGTATGGTATAATAAATTATGGGGTTTATCTATTTTATTTTTACTTTCATCATATTTTGCTTTGGTTTTGATACCCCCAAATTCGAAACTATCTCTTTACGACCCTTCCTTTTCATAACCTATCATACTTTAATAAATCAGAGTCCATTTTCTGTAGGCTGTTTTTTAACCCAGTCAACGGCGGGTACTTTTGCTACTATATATATATATATATATATATATATATATATATATATATATATATATAATGGGTTAAGAAACTCCAACGAAAGAAAGATGTATATTTAAATAAGGGGGTAGTCACCAAGAATGTGTATTTTTAGCATTATTTTATTATTCCGTGTCTTGGTTTTTCATTGAGAATTATGTTTAGATCATTGTAATAATGTTTTTAAATCATTGAAATCGTTCTTAACGCGTTTCAGGCGTTCTGTGAAGCGTCCTCTTCAGAAATTATTTTCAAAATGTATTTGAGATGTAAAACGAGCATTTTTGTAGTTCATTTGAAGTGTTTCCAATAGGTGGAAACGTGTAAGTGTCTACTATTCAGTGGCACGCGCGTTTTTGAATTCCGCGAATGGCTTTTTAGGGTGTGGGTTCTCGACTACATTACTATTTTTTTAGAACTTTCCTCATACTTCCTAGATTATAATATCTATGATTTGCGAACGGACGTCGTATTTATTTTGATCGACTTTTATAAATTTTCCTCTATGTTGTCTTTTCGCGTCTTTGTTCGTCTTTATCGTATAAATAAATCTGAACTAATGGAATCGAAGTAGGCCGCCTTGCTTTCCTGCCAGGAACGTCTTGAAACAATTAGCTTTGATCAATGTGGGGAACCCCTTCCTATCAGATAATTGCTATTCATTTGAGAGTTCCCCTCGTTAACGAGAGCTTATTGCCAATATCCTCCACCCGGGTAAAAAATAATTACCAACCCTTTTTTCACGTTCTTTTCCTCCTTCGCGGTACAGGTTGGAGCCTGTCTGCCTACTACCACTTTTTTTTACCAACCCACACCCCAAACACCCGGGCAACGCCGGGCACCCACGCGAATTTATTATACAAATATCACCTGTCTGTTAGTGTGTGTATGTATGTTTGTACATCTGCATAAAACTTTCGACAGAGGCGACGGATTTTCACGAGATCGGTATCGTTTAGCAGCTCGACCCTTCCGACGACAAATATTGAACGATTGACCAAAAACATTTATTCCTTCACGCTCAACTGAGCACTTTTCTTCAGGGAGGGGTACCTTTTCCCCGATATTCTCAAAAGTCATCCCCTCTTTTCGATTGTTTAGCCTTAATTTAAACCTACGTCACTTCCGTTTTGGCGATTGGCGCAACAGCTGACACGTCACTTTTTTTTCACGTTCTTTTCTTTGCGGTATGAGTTCGGTCCTGTCTCCATACTACCACTTTTTTTCTGTGACAACAGCATATTGTTTTCATTGTTTTTACTCTTGAGTATATATCCGTTAATATCCTATACGATTTTATATAGACTGATGTTGTTCTCTTTGCCACTGGACTCAAGAGTTCTGATTCAGGTGAGGCGTGGTTGGTGATTGAGCAACCCTTGCCATATAATTACACGCGTAGCTTCCCCTACATGAGGTATCCTTTGTCTTGCGAGACTAAACGGAGGCATCGATTATTGTTTGTCTGTTTTATTTATTTATTTATTTTATTTTATTTTTTTTCAGTTACCGATAGATTCGCTGCTGAATCTAATATCTCTTAATATTTCATATTAATTTTCATTCTAATGTCAACATGGTGTTAATGATTTGTAGCAGAAGTAGCAATAACTAAAATGAGGGGAAAAAGAGCTTACCTCGGGTACGTCTGTTGTGTCACCGGTTGGGGGGAAAAAGAGAATTCCAAGATGGCGTCCGGGGTTTTTTATTAGCGTTTACCCCATGCAACTCTCGGAAAATCACGTTTCTTTCTCATGTGATTATGCAAATGGATAATTCCCGGCCACTATAAAAGCAGGAGGCTAGAGACGAGTCGGCAGTGTCCTGCAAATTGTGTGTGTGGGTGTTTCTGGCGATTGGAGTGCGTCTTCTTTTACCACGGTTATCACGGACAGGAATTCCCTCTCTTCTGGAGGTGGGCGATATTGACTATTTTGAAGTTGTACTGTTGCTGACAGAACATTTATTTTTTTTTGCCTACTACATTTTTGTTTCATGATTTAATTCAATGTAAACTTGCAGGAACACCCGACGTTGCTCAGGATTGAATTAAGATCAATAAATGTTGCACACCTCCAAAATCGGTTAAATTTCCCATCTTTCAATCAAATCGATTGATTATGTGCTCCGCAATGATACAGTGGAAGGAAGATTTACATGCCTCCTTTCAGTGACTTAGTCTGCAATATGTTGTAGTCCCTCAATGCATCGTAGTCTTCATTGCACTGTAGATACCACACAGTTGATTTTACAAAATTATTTTAATATAATGGCTTGAATTAAAGTTTCAAATGAAAAAGTTAATTACACTTATCTAATTGTACTCCAATTAGAAACATTCATTTCGAACGCATCCCTATCTTATCAAAGAGTCTTCTCTTGATTTTACGCGCCGTCGGTTTGCTCGGTCAGAAAACTTTTAAAATGCACTTGTGATGTTCCTATTTCTATTTACAATGCCTCCCCACGGGACAGAGTTAGAGTCGTTTTTTAATGTGGAGAAAAGGAACAAAAATAAAAATTGTCTCAGTCGTGAAGGATTTCTCCTCCACTGACAGAGAACAAGAAATTGAAGTGCAGCATCTGAAGAACAGATACTACACTTTGATGGATTTATTTGCTCCCCCACCGAGCAAATTAGGCACAAGGCCGATTTTTAATGTGAAGAGTGAAGGGGAAATGGGGAACCGGGGAGTATGGGAGCTGGTTAGTGACAATTGGTATGGAGAGTTGCCCCTACATTGACCAAGGTCTTATATGTGGGGTCGCCCCCACATATGTTCTTTGCTTGCAGTATCTGCCAGAACGGATACTACACTTTGATCTTGTCCCGAAGGCCAAGTTGGATTTATTTGCTTCCCCACTGAGCAAATTAGGCACAAGGCCGTTTTTTAATGTGGAGAGAGAGGGAGGGGGAAGGAAAGGGGGATCAGCTCCCGAGAGGTGGGAAATGGGAGTTGGATAGTAACTGTTGGTATGAAGGGTTGCCCCTACATTGACCAAGGTCAGATATGTGGGGTTACCCCCACATATGATCTGTTGGATTTATTTGCTTCCCCACTGAGCAAATTAGGCACAAGGCCGTTTTTTAACGTGGAGATGGACGGAGGGGGAGGGAAAGGAGGGACCAGCTCCCGAGAGGTGGGAAATGGGAGCTGGATTAGTAACTGTTGGTATGAAGGGTCGCCCCTCCAGTGACCAAGGTAAGATATGTGGGGTTACCACCACATATGGTCTTTGCTAGTCATAGCTTGCAGCATCTGTCGGAACAGATACTACACTTTGAGGTATTTATTTGCTCCCCCACTGAGCAAATTAGGCACAAGGCCGATTTTTAAAGTGAGGAGTGAAGGGGAAATGGGGACCAACTCCCCGGGGAGTAGGGGAGTTGGATAGTGACAATTGGTGTGAAGGGTTGCCCCTACATTGACCAAGGTCTTATATGTGACGTTGCCCACACATATGGTCTTTGCTTGCAGTATCTGCCGGAACAGATGGTATTTATTTGCTCCCCCACCGAGCAAATTAGGCACAAGGCCGATTTTTAATGTGAGGAGTGAAGGGAGGGGGAAGGGAAAAAGGGGACCAGCTCCCAAGAGGTGGGAAATGGGAGCTGGTTAAAGGTCAGGCATGTGGGGTTGCCCCCACATCTGGTCGTTGCTAGTCATAGCTTGCAGCATCTGCCGGAACAGATGGTATTTATTTGCTCCCCCACCGAGCAAATTAGGCACAAGGCCGATTTTTAATGTGAGGAGTGAAGGGGAAATGGGGACCAACTCCCCGGGGAGTAGGGGAGCTGGATAGTGACAATTGGTATGAAGGGTTGCCCCTACATTGACCAAGGTCTTATATGTGGGGGAAACCCCACATATGGTCTTTGCTAGCAGTATCTGCCGGAACAGATGGTATTTATTTGCTCCCCCACCGAGCAAATTAGGCACAAGGCCGATTTTTAATGTGAGGAGTGAAGGGAGGGGGAAGGGGAAAAGGGGACCAGCTCCCGAGAGGTGGGAATGGGAGCTTGTTAAAGGTCAGACATGTGGGGTTGCCCCCATATCTGGTCTTTGCTAGTCATAGCTTGCAGTATCTGCCGGAACAGATGGTATTTATTTGCTCCCCCACCGAGCAAATTAGGCACAAGGACGATTTTTAATGTGAGGAGTGAAGGGGAAATGGGGACCAACTCCCCGGGGAGTAGGGGAGTTGGATAGTGACAATTGGTATGAAGGGTTGCCCCTACATTGACCAAGGTCTTATATGTGAGGTTGCCCACACATATGGTCTTTGCTTGCAGTATCTGCCGGAACAGATGGTATTTATTTGCTCCCCCACCGAGCAAATTAGGCACAAGGCCAATTTTTAATGTGAGGAGTGAAGGGAGGGGGAAGGGAAAAAGGGGACCAGCTCCCGAGAGGTGGGAAATGGGAGCTGGTTAATGGTCAGGCATGTGGGCTTGCCCCCACATCTGGTCTTTGCTAGTCATAGCTAGTCATAGCTTGCAGCATCTGAAGAACAGATGGTATTTATTTGCTCCCCCACCGAGCAAATTAGGCACAAGGCCGATTTTTAATGTGAGGAGTGAAGGGAGGGGGAAGGGGAAAAGGGGACCAGCTCCCGAGAGGTGGGAAATGGGAGCTTGTTAAAGGTCAGACATGTGGGGTTGCCCCCACATCTGGTCTTTGCTAGTCATAGCTTGCAGTATCTGCCGGAACAGATGGTATTTATTTGCTCCCCCACCGAGCAAATTAGGCACAAGGCCGATTTTTAATGTGAAGAGTGAAGGGGAAATGGGGACCAACTCCCCGGGGAGTAGGGGAGTTGGATAGTGACAATTGGTATGAAGGGTTGCCCCTACATTGACCAAGGTCTTATATGTGAGGTTGCCCACACATATGGTCTTTGCTTGCAGTATCTGCCGGAACAGATGGTATTTATTTGCTCCCCCACCGAGCAAATTAGGCACAAGGCCAATTTTTAATGTGAGGAGTGAAGGGAGGGGGAAGGGAAAGGGGGGACCAGCTCCCGAGAGGTGGGAAATGGGAGCTGGTTAAAGGTCAGGCATGTGGGGTTGCCACCACATCTGGTCTTATCTAGTCATAGCTAGTCATAGCTTGCAGTATCTGCCGGAACAGATACTACACTTCGATCTTGGCTAAAAGGCCAAGAATCATTTGAGATGCACTTGTGATGTTACGCTATATCAGAATGTTAACTTCAATTCAAATCTGACTTGTCCTTTTCTTGATTCCATTATAGATTTTTATACTTATCGGAGGTATTCCGATACAAAATGTATCAAGAACACTGCTAGACAATGAAAGTATGTTTGCGTGCAATTTTTTTTACAAATCTGTCACACCATTTCCGAATCCATAGGAAATTTACACACACACAAAGTGCCTTCTAATTAGAAGTAGATAGAGATATATACGTGATATTGGCTCGGAAACGATCGTGCACTATCCTTGGTTGTAATACTAATTCATTAAATCAATGCATTTCATATATATATATATATATATATATATATATATATATATATATATATATATATATATATATATGTATATATAATTAGCTATACTTAAAAAAAAGGATTCCAGCAAAGTGTTCTATTATAAGGAAAAATCCGAAAAAGAGCGTGTTATTTATATTTTTATATTTATATTATATGTTTTATTTATATTTTTTATTTACAGAAAGTTTAGCTGAGCTAAGTCAACCGTACGGTTATATATATATATATATATATATATATATATATATATATATATATATATATATATATATATATATATATATATATATATATATATTGTATACTTATAAGGAAAATGAATTTAATGATCGGTTAAAGAGAGCTTGATATAGGTATCTTAAATGGTGTGTAATTTATCAAGTTTTAAACCGACGGTACCGATGACCTATCTCATCTAAACTTCCTGTAAATAAAACATTATATATATATATATATATATATATATATATATATATATATATATATTCATAACTGAAGTCTATGTTTCCTTATCACCAGACCAGTAGTCAATGAATTCAGTTATTCCTTTCTTCTGTTTTCCTAAATGTTTTTATTTCGATTGTCAATCGGCATCAAGCAATTTATGCAAATAACACCATCTTTTGAATTCGTCGGATTCAGATACGGTCGCCTTGTTTGCTCGGAGATTACCTCTCGAACTTTACAACGAACCATCTTAATGAATAAACATGGCCGTCTCTTGACTTTTGTTCCTTTGATGAAAAAAAGAAGGAATTTGCTCTGTTTTCTGGAACTTTCGATAGCACACTAAAATGGTTGACACTCGTAGTAATGTGAGAAACGTCACTTGTACTTTACAACAAATTTAATACTCACGTAGGCTATTCACAGACGTACATATACATACGCTAGATAATATTCCAAATATAAATACATTATATTAGTACATAAGTACATATTATTGGTGAGACCTTGTGTGCTCCGGATATTTTCTGAATGAATACACGCGAGTAGTTCTACCCAATAAGTATAACTCTTCATACGTTTTACACACACTACGCGGATGTTTTTGAACTGCAAATGATAGGTTCAATCTATACTATGATTTCGATATGAAAGAGGAACAAAGCAGAGATTAACAAACAAAGAAATGAAATAGCGATTTTAAATAATACTCAGATTATATACCTCAGGTATTTATATACTGAGCGAAGTATATATATATATATATATATATATATATATATATATATATATATATATATATATGCATAAATAAATATGTATATATAAATATGTATATATATGTATATGTGTGTATATGTATATATGTATTTATGTGTGTATATATGTATATATATGTATATAGATGTATATATATGCATGTATATATGTATATATATACGTATGTATATATGTATATATATATATGTGTGTATATGTATATGTGTATATATGTGTATATATGTATATATATAAATATATATCTATGTATATATATGTATATATGTATATACAGACGTATATGCATATATGTGTATATATGTATATATATGTATATATTTATATATATCTATATGTATATATATATCTATATGTATATATATATTTATATATATGTGTATATATGCATATATGTATACATATGTATGTGCATATATGTGTGTGTATATATATATATATATATATATATATATGTGTGTGTATAAATGTTTGTATATCTATATATATAAAAGTGTAACTCTTGGTTCGTTCGTAATTAATAGTCTAAATAACAAAATAAATGATTGCTTCGACATTTTGGTATAATATGTTTACTGTAGCCATGTGTGTTTTCATATATCTCTTTTTAATTATTACATTATACTTAAGTTTTCTATAATAAATAGGTGATTTTCTATGTACCGATAGGCAATTTTTTTTATTTATGGACAATTATTTATCACCGCTTGCCGTCACGTGACCAGTGTTTCCAATTTAGTGGTTTTCCCGCTAGATCTGGAGATCTTGCTCCTTTAATTGAAAAAAAGGGCTTGAATTACATTTTTCGATGAGTTATAAGCTTGGAAAACGGGGTGGAATTATTCAATATTTTTCACGAAATTTCTGACACACCTAAAAATTACTTATCTAGCACTAACCCTAAGTTCGAGTTGCACTCCCAAATTTAGAGTTAGTGATAGTCATAGATTTTGTATACAATTTTCCATGAGTGAAATCCCCAATGGTTAAACGACATGCAACCAGTTAATTGTTGGAAAGACAACTTTTAATAAAAGAAATTAAATAAAAATAATTTAAACACAGTTTCAGCACGTATAAAAGATACTTGAATTTTACTGCATTTGGTATCAGGTATTTTTGTTATTGTTTACAATTTCTCGAATATTAATTATTTTACACAAATGATTGTGTCCTACTTACTTGCCCCCTAAGAGCCGTCATTCATGATTTTTCTTATTTTTACTAATTTTTAGACGTTTATTTTATTTAATTGTCAGCATGAACCAACTTTTAAAGATGCAGCATATGCTAACACTTCAGCGAAGTTTACTGTATTTATTTTGTAGCAAACATTAATAACAAAAAGTTTTCCCCTTTATTTATTGTTTTGCATAATTAATGATGGAAGTATGTTTCCTGTTTTTCTTAACATCTCTTGAAAAAAATAATTTGTACAGTCTCTTGAAAAAAAAATCAAACTTTTCTCTACTTTCACAATGTTCATATAACGCATTCATCTGTTCTTTTTATAATAAAAATCCCGTTTTCAAAAAGAAACGTTTACTGCCAAATTTCTTTTTTAAAAAAAGTGCAAGTTTTCCTGAAAAAAAAAACAAAAAACTTTCACCTAACAATTTATGGTAAAAAAATTATTTTTGGGAGGGGGAAACAACAACTTTCATTGATCAAAAAAAAATTGCAAAAAATAATAATTTTCTTGAGGATTGTATTCCATTTTAACAAACTGAGCCACAGCAACGCGTGGCCGGGTATAGCTAGTATATGTATATATTTATGTATATATATATATATATATATATATATATCTACTGGTACCATGTAACCCAGTACTGCCTGCCTCATGGTCGGGTTACCGGCGACTAAACTGGTTCCCCCACCAGACTTGTTTTGTGAAGAGGGCGGCTAGTCTCCCTGAAGGATTAAAAACAAGACCTTCCAAAGGGCGAATGAGCCTTTGTTCTGGGTCAATGGCCAACTAGCACCGTGTATATTTGTGTGTGTTTATATGTGTGTTGGGGTGGAGAGGGACCTCGTAAGCCGTGGTAAAGGCAACTTTTCTAGGAGAAGCAAATCTCTGATTTAAAAAAAAAAACATAAAGCGGGAGACCAGTACCCGCATTAAGCTGGTCATCAGTTTAACTTGTTGCTGGCTATGTTGCTCTTGCTTGTTGCTGGATCTCAACATTTTGAACCAAGAGAGACTTAGCTGTCGTACAAAGCTAAGACTCTGTAGCGTCATCTGTGTATAGATACTCCCTCAGGCATTTTATTATTAAAATGGTTCTGTGGCGATGGAAGTCATTTTGGGGCTCATGAACTTTAAGTGCCTGAGGGAGTGGCACTCGTCTGACAAGACGTTGCAATCATCATATCTATATATAATACATATATATATATATATATATATATATATATATATATATATATATATATATATATATACTTGTTAAGACTTTGTGTAGAACTAACCAAAACCTTTGTCGGTGCAGATAACTGCCATAGGACAGAATATACAGTAGCCAGCAGATTTTTACATCAGAGGTCCCTTCACCACTTTAAACAAATCATCTGTGCTGATTTCCGAGAAACTTGGTTGTTGTGGCGGAACCTCATACGTGGGAATCGGCGAGAGATCATCATCATTATCATGCTACGAAATATTTACTTTTTGACTGGTAGTAATCGTGACACCCTGCACTGAAGAATCCCGAAAGGATGAAACACTAGTGTCTGTAGGTATTTAATTATTATAGTAAAAAAAAAAATAATTATGACAGCCCCTTTAAGAAATACGTTTCTTATCGTTGAGCACTTTCTGTTGAATTAAAAAAGTCGGTCAATTTAGCTCTTATGCGTAGATCATCGTATAACGATTTGATCACTGTCTGTCTGACGTAATGAACATTTAAATTTAAATGTTTAAAAATTCAACGCTATTTCACATGATTAATGGTAGCCGAATGGATACGGCCTCCGCTAATCGAGCCAGAGATGTCTCGTGTCGCGGGGTTCGAATCGTTCGACTGGTAGTAATCGTGACACCCTGCACTGAAGAATCCCGAAAGGATGAAACACTAGTGTCTGTAGGTATTTAATTATTATAGTAAAAAAAAAATAATTATGACAGCCCCTTTAAGAAATACGTTTCTTATCGTTGAGCACTTTCTGTTGAATTAAAAAAGTCGGTCAATTTAGCTCTTATGCGTAGATCATCGTATAACGATTTGATCACTGTCTGTCTGACGTAATGAACATTTAAATTTAAATGTTTAAAAATTCAACGCTATTTCACATGATTAATGGTAGCCGAATGGATACGGCCTCCGCTAATCGAGCCAGAGATGTCTCGTGTCGCGGGGTTCGAATCGTTCGACTGGTAGTAATCGTGACACCCTGCACTGAAGAATCCCGAAAGGATGAAACACTAGTGTCTGTAGGTATTCAATTATTATAGTAAAATAAAAAATAATTAAATATATATATATATATATATATATATATATATATAATCAGGTTGACAAGAAAGTTCTTGCCGTTTTTAACTTTGAAATAATGATGAATATATTTCGGACCAAATAAATAGTTATTTAGAGACATCAGAATAAACACAATTTCGCCAACGTAAAACAAGTGTATTTATTTCATAAACGTAAAAATCTTGTGATTTTGTGGTGATGAAGACGCTTAAGGTGTTTTTATATCGCTTTAAGCATTTCTCACGCAGAAAGTTGTCGATATGTTTGAAAAAGTGGTATTCAGTAAGAAGTTTGCAGAGTATGACGTATGAGGCAGAGTTTCGTAGCCCAATTCCTTCTTCTGCAGAATCAGTTTTGCAATGTGCGGTCAGGTATTGTCGTGATTGGACTTTTTTATCTTAACTAAGGCTGGGTATTGTTGTCGAAATTTCTGATGCATTACATTTGTTGATAGTACTTTTCCGCCGAAATATTCTTGCATTCAAAAAGCTGTAATGGATGATACCAGTCGCAGACCACACAACAGTCAACATAATCTTCTTTTACTGCAACTCTGGCTTCGCAAAGTGTCGTGGTGATTTGTCGGTGTCTGATCACTGAGCTGCGTATCACCAGTTGTCCTAAAGAACCCACTTTCATCGCAAGTCAAAACCAAGTCAAGGAACGGGTCGTTCGTCTTGCGTAAAAAACAGAATATTATACTTAATAACGGCGTTTCTTTTAGTTGTCGTTCAATTTGTGAGGCACGCTTTTATAAAGTTTTCATTTTGTTTTTTTTTGTTTTTATCCCTCTCGAGTGGTTGGAAATCGTCATATACGCTACGTCTAATTCAGAAGCAAGTTCTTGAACAGTTATGCATTTATTGGCTTCGACTAAAGCTCTTAATTAATCGTTATCAACATACGGTGACCGACAATTACGCTCACTATCTTCAAGACTCCAGTCGCCGCCACGAGATTTCTTAAACCACTATTGTACCGTGCGTTCCGAAATGGTCCATAAGCGAAAGGCATCGTTGATATTGCGAGCAGTTTCTGCAGCTTTTCGGCCTAGTTTGAATTTAAATAAAAAAATTGTGCAAATTTGTTTTTTCTTATCTTGTATTCAACGTTGTGAAAAGAAGGCACAATTGTTTAAAAACGATTGTAGTTTAAATGATTAGATAGGGAGAAGAACGCGCTTCAAAATGACATATAAAATATGAAGGTTTTATAACGAAAAACGCGCTTTTAAATGACATATAAAATATGAATTAAGGCTTCGTTTTTTTTTTTAACAACCAACAATTTTTGTTTTCATTTACCCAAAACACACACACGCACACCTACAAACACCCGGGCAACGCCGGATACCCCCCACTAGTACTACAATACAGAGAGAGAAAAGAGTAATTTTGTGAAAGAAATGATGAAAGGATATATCTTGCTTATGCTACACTTTACAAGCAACTGACCGTTTTAACTTATTAGCCAGAGATTCCAGCGCCCCTTTTCTCACTGGGTTGATGCAGCGGACACAATACTAAAGAAATAACGCAAATGGATGCCAACGCACAATTTTTCTTGTGTTTTCTTTCTTCTATGAAAGTTATTCGTTTCAAATTTCCAGGTTCTTGTTTTTCCTACGATTTTACCCAGATCTGGAAGTGTATGTATTTTTGTTCGCCAGCTTTATAAACCGTTCCTTTCCTTTTGAATTACTAACATTTCTGCTAGATTATTTTTGAAATCGACGGGATTGAACGCTTGTACTATAATTTGCACCGATGTCCAGTAGACAACAGTTGCTGGAGTGAAATTGGGAGAGGAGCAGTAGGAGGTAGCATGTGACGTCACACGGAGATAGAAACAGCAATAAGAGAGCGAGTGGAGAGGGAAAGACTTGACGGCAAGAACAGCAGGAGAACGACAATGATTACCCGCTAGCCAGTGGCAGCTCTGTACAAATTTGCTATGTATAATGGGTAGTACAGAGAGGAAATAAAAGTGTCTCTCAAAAAAGTGAGTTCAAATTATTTCATTTATTTGTTTGGCACTTCGATGGGGTCGACAGACGAGACGAAGAACGAAATGAGAACGCCCTCTATTACGTTACATGCTTTTATAATGCGTTTTACGAATCCAAACAACAAGCACTTTATCATTTGCTATCGTAGTATTAGGAGGTATCAGGTCCAATTCTCCTGTGAGACTGATCTGAGTGTATCCAAATTGTCACACTTCTTGGTTTATTATTGTTGTGTCGTGGAACAACAGTGAAAATAAGAACAATCAAGTCGAGGTTCGGTTAAGAAACAAGTTTATTAACAATAATGTACAAAGATAGGAAAGCGTGTATATCTGCTGGGCACTCGGCTAGCAGTTGAAGTGCAGTCGCATCTCTCTCACCGGTGTTGGAATTACTAGCGCTATTTATAGTGCTAATCGGTGTAAATTCCTCTGCTCAAAGAAGGCCTGTATAAGAATTATTCTCATAAAATTTTAGGTTGTCTCAAAGGTTCGTAAAATTGAATTTGGGGGGGGAAAATTGAATTTTATGTGATTGTTAATTGTTTTTCGCGTTGATATTTTTATAGTGATCTTCATTTTTCTATTCCAGATGACAATTGGTAAAATTGAGCTGCAAGTTTTGATTCATTACTCCTGGAAGCGAGGTCTTTCACCCAGCAAAGCCGCAGAAGAAATTTGTATTGATTCTGAATGGTCGTACTATCAGTTCCGTAATATCAGAAACTGAAGCAGGTCAACGAAAGGTACCCGGCTCTGATCAATCGAACGCGCGCATTAATACAGCAAGACAATGCCAAGCCATACACCGCCAGGAAGACCAAAAAGAAGTTTTAAGAGCTGGATAGTGTTAAGGTTCTACCACATACAGCTTACAGTCCTGACTCTGCTCCATCAGTTTACAGCCTTTTCCGTTCAATGAAACACTTTTTGAAGGGCTGACGATTCGATTCGTTTGATGTAATCAAGGAAGCGTGTTAAGAAGTGTTTGATTTGAAACTAGCTGAATAGTACTTTGATCAGATAAGAAAGCTTGCAGATCGATGACAGAAAGTTTATGAAAATAATGGTCTTTATTTTGAGGATTAATCTTAATTTTATTACTTGGCGAGTAAAATGTCAGTTTTTTGCAAGTGTTTACGAGCTTTTGGGAAAATCTTATATTTCCTAGAGTTCATATTATATTGGTGCAAAAATAATGTCGTTTTTCAACATGAACTTGAACGTCAGAAAACGACATTATTTTTGCACCAATATACATTATATTAGGAACATTGCTCGCTCTCCTTGCTTCTCGTAAAATCGCTTCTCTCCATCGCTCTTAGCAATTTGTCATACTTGAGGCTATTTTCCATGCCTACAAATCCACTATCAGATCAAGTATGAAGTAATCTTGCCATCTTTAAACTGGTTAATCCCTATGTCATTTAAGGGCTCTTGATAATGGTTAAAAGCATATCTGTTAATCTTATTTGTTTCACACTATTTTGGTCCCCCAATTTATCGGCGAAGGGCCTATGTTTTCAGTGGCGTCCGTGCGTCCGTGCGTCCGTGCGTCCGGACGATTGCCATATAATCATCTATTGCTTTTTCTTGAAATTTTGCCACAAATTGTATTTCATTAAATAGATGTGCACAGTAAAAAAAAAAAGAATTGCGAAATTCCCGTTGCGACCCCAGGGGCTTAAGAGAGGTAAAAAAATGCCCCAAAATGGCCAAAAATCATACGTTTTGCACCATAACTTTTTATTATATCAAAAAATTATTATTATAATTATTTATTAGATTTTTCTTAAACTTGACTAAAATGTGCAGCGCATTGTTCTTAATATAAATCCAGTCTGGGTGACCCTGGTAAAATTCTGCGACTTTCAGTGCTAAATACGTCCCTTGTGGTTCTTTTTTCATATTTCTTAACAAAAACTTGATATGTCTGACGATATAGTGTTTTTTCACAGTATGTTTGGAAAGAGCAAAATGCAATTTTTTAAGATCAGATTGTTAAAAATAAAAAGGTCAAATTCGAAAAAAATTGGCTTTACAAAATCTAATTAACTCAAATATACATGTGTTAAGGCCTGAAACTGAACCGTTCAAAATGCCCCCAAAATGGCCAAAAGTGTCACTTTTTTCCTAGTGCGTTTAATCCATCCATTCGATTTTTCTGAAACTTGGCCAAAATGTGCAGGACATTGTCGTAATAGAAATTCAGTATGGGTGACCCTGGCAAAATTCTGGTTCGCATCTCTTTGGGACTTTTAGGGCTAAAAAAAAACATGCTTTTTTGGAGCTCTATTTTCATATTACTCAAGAACTTGATATGTATGTTTATATAGTGGTTTTATATGGTACAGAAATCAAATATACATGTATTAAGGCGTGAAACTGCACCGTTTGTTCATTTTCACTGGGATTCGGCGTCTCCATGAGCTCAAAATGCGTCACAAATTCCCATGAATTGCAGAATAATTACACTTTTTACACCATAACTTTAGCCCCATCCATTAGATTTTTCTGAAACTTGGTGAAAATATGAAGGCAACGTTGGCCCCTCACACTTCTCACATTCATCATTTCTTCATTATTTTTTGTGGCGTCATCTCACATGCAGCACTAGAGGAGGACCATGCACGCGCGGCTTTTTATCTTTGCACTCATCTCTCACAGATGTAATGTTGCTAGTCTCAATCTTTGCTATAACTACTATTATGTTCTACAGAAGACAAGTTTTATTCATTCTATGCCTCCTTTATTCGAGCTCATTTTACTCGTTCGTTCTTGTGGTTTTAATTTGCTGTTTTTATAACTCATTTTAATAGAATTTTTATATTCCAGTAGCTTCCTTCCAAGAACTGTAGGCTGGAGGAGCTCAATCTCTGCTGACTATTTCCCTCCTACCTATTATCTTTTCTTTTTAAAACGTCTATAAGTATTTCCTGAGATGACGATTATGATTCCCTCTTGTAATTTTTAGCTTATTAATTGGCTTAATGCTTTATCTGGAGAGATTTCCACTAAACAAATCAACACAAATCCTGTTTTTACATACATCTTAATAATACTCTAAAACTAGTATCTACCATCTAACGGACAATGTATTAACGCATGTGCTCG
The DNA here is from genome assembly GCF_053919585.1 of Euprymna scolopes. Classification (NCBI taxonomy): domain Eukaryota; kingdom Metazoa; phylum Mollusca; class Cephalopoda; order Sepiida; family Sepiolidae; genus Euprymna; species Euprymna scolopes. Next base: position 75,224,893 of record NC_136513.1, on the reverse strand, counting down.
GGTGTATTTTGGCCTTGGTATACGCTGATTCGTTATCATCCCATATGCATAAATAATTGTTGTTGTAGAAAATACTCATTTTTTTCTGAACTCGACTAATTAAAACTCCTTCTCAAAATATATCCGGTAAAAATCGATGTATTGCTAAATAAAAATTAGATAATCAATTATTTAACAAAAAAAGGCTAAGAGATAAACACAAGATCAAATTGTGGCACGCTTATAAGGCAGAGAAAATCAACAAGCTAGGCGTGTCTGAGAGTCGAACAAATACACAGGCCTGTAATAAGGTATTGCTTACGTAGGTGGTCACGTGACTATTCCCAGGTTCGTTGTCCTCTAGTTTGTACGCCCCCTTAACATCTTCGTGAAATAAATCAGGTTTCTAGAGCATATGGTGGAACGAATGAATTCATATCGTCCCAGTCAGACAATGTCTTAATTTAGCTGATGACATCTCGAATGTAATTATCAATAATCAAATGAGTCATTTGTTTGTAAATATTATTTCGATATAATTTAATCAGTGGAGATACGAGAGTCGACTTTTGTTGCCGTTTTCTTCTTCTTGAAAATAGTCTTACGGTTATTTTGTGTGAAGCAAAATAGTCAAAATGCTGATAAAACTGATTAAGTTCATTTATATATTATCCATGACATTGAGCACTATAATTCTAATGAGTAGGGAAATCCGCCGTTGCTCGGGTTTAAGTGAGGATCAACGAATGTTTTACCCCCATCCTCATATAATATTGTCATCGAAATCGGCGAAATCGCCAATTTTCAACAGGGAATAAGCTTCACGTGCCTTCTTTGAAGTCACTTAGTCCACAATACCGTTTAAATATCATAGTAAGCGTATTTGTCACACACACACACACACACACACGCACACACACACACACACACACACACACACATATATATATATATATATATGACATCACCTTTCTTACAACTACTTTCTCAATAAAAAAGGTATTGCTAGTCTTCCTCTGCTCTATAATTATCATCATGGTAAGTTCTCGACTGAGCTCTAATCTGTGGTTTCTACCTTTAAAACATTCTAAACAAAAACCTGTCCAGCTATAACAACTCTAAATAACATCTCTTCCCGTCTCCGTGTACCTCAACTTCGGGCAACGCCAGGCGGCCTGCTCGTATATATATATATATATATATATATATATATATATATATATATATATATATATATATATATATATACTAGCAGGCCGCCTGGCGTTGCCCGGTTGTAAAATACGTTCAATATGATATTTAAACGGTATTGTGAATTAAATGACTGCAGAAAGGTTCGGGAAGTTTATTCCTGGTGCAAAACAGTAGGTCCACAAGTAGAGCAAGCAGTGAATATATCTGATTGGAAAATAGGTGATTTCACCGATTTCGATAACAATAAAACATGGAGGGGGTAAAATAGTCGTTGATATATGTATATATATATATATATATATATATATATATATATATATGTGTGTGTGTGTGTGTGTGTGTGTGTGTGTGTGTGTGTGTGTATATATATATGATGTGTATTTAACAGCCGTTGTCAGGAAGTAAAAAGAAAGTTAACTTATTTTTCTTTAAAAATGTAAGAAATTTTGGTGAATTTTAGATAATTATGTTAGTTAAGAAAAATAGCCAACGATACGATTATCTCCCTTCATCTAGTGTTGGGGAATATGATGAGTGAGTAAAAGAGTATCCCAAAACTCATTAGTTAAAGCAAATATATCGCACTTGCATATTATTATCGGTCGTGCGCGCATCCTAGTCTTTTATTTTTACTAATGAATCACTATGTAGCAAGCTCCAAAAGCCAATCGAGGATAAAGGTTAATGAATGTGTCTAATTTGACGGTAAGAAAACACCGTAACGATTGGTAAAGATTGTTTAAACTGGGCAGACTTGGATTATTCCAATCTAATAAGATTTTTTTTTTTTTTTTTTACATCGGACTTATAATCATGTATACTAAGCTGGGAAGAAACCTCGTAATTTTTTGTTCCACATACGGATAGTTTATCGAAAGGAACTTTGCACGTAGAAGCACTGTTTAATTTGAGGTACACAGAGACAGAAAGAGATGTTATTTAAAGTTTTACAGCTTGACAGGTTTCTGTTTTGAATGTTTAAAGGTAGGAACCATAGATTAGCGCTCAGTCGAGGACTTATCATGATGATACTTATAGATCAGAGAAAGACTAGCAATACCTTTTTGTGAGAAAGTAGTTGTAAGAAAGGAAAGGTGACATCATCCACTAGATTTCAAAGTTGGTTTTGTGATTTGTCTATTTAACAAAGGGTGCTCTGAACAGAATCTCAACAGAGGTGGGAACTGTTCCCTTAGGGTGTATTTTATTCTTATACGAGTAGAGGATTGCGTCATATATGTAATACTCTCTGGGGCGATTGGATGACTTTTATTTTCTCTGAGACTTCAAAACAGTGTAAACTGTTTAGTTGTGGTCGATGTTTGGGCCAATCGGGATGTCCCTTCCTATTATTCTAAAGTACGACTTGAATCGTAACGAAAGGTGTCGCTATTTTTTAGGTCAACAGCATGCGCTTATCTAATCCAAGATGGCGGAATGATGAAGCAGATTGTTTAACCTTCTCTTATTATGTAGTAGGTGGAACACAAGAAATTATTTGTTGTTTATCTATCTTTTTATTGATATATCTATTTATCTATCTATCTCGATCTAGTTAGCTATCCATCCTGACCAGTCTATCTAACTGGTGAGATAAATAAGAGATGAGATATAAAGATGTTTTGATAACAGTTGTCAAAATATTATTGAGCTATAAAATGGACGAGTTTCACTGAAAGCTCTAAAATAGCGGACCAGAAAGACGTATTTTTTATCACGTGATAAGGTTAGCTGGACATAAGAGTGAAGTTGGAATGTGGACGTAGAGAAGGACGGACAGATTAACGGTTGTGTCCCGCCCTTGGAAGGGAGATGACGTGTCTAAAAAGTTGAGACTATTAGAATTAACCACAAGCAAATAACTCATTTTCCATTCATTTGCGTCCGATACCTGGAAAGTGAAATAAAAACTAATATAAGACCAATAATCGTTTTTAGAGTAGAAGGCATTCGTTAAAACAGATTCTAGCTTCCCCTCCAAGAACAAAATGATTTTCCAGAAAGACCAAGATCAACGACGCAGTTGAATAAGGTATGTCAAATACATGTATCACACACACGGAAGCACGTGCGCATATGACCAATTAGATGATCCCGGGAAAAACTCAAATAGATCCCAAATAGAACTTGGGTTCAGATAGTGAGGAGCCAATATAGACATTGGTAAAAGTGACACGCACACACACACACACACAACAATGCAACATATGTTGATCCTAGTGACAATACAACACTCTCTTTGAGAAGTGGTCAGTTTATTGTTAATCGCTTGAGGCGCCCCTACAGGTGAGTGCCGACGGGGCTAACAATGAAGTTTTTGCAGATCAAGGGAGCTGACTTTTCAATGATGTCTTTCCAGCTATTGTGTCATATGTATCGCTGTAGAAGAAACAAATACGATTAACAAACGGATCATCAGATGTGAACAAATTCAAGACAGATTAGTGGCACGTTGTACTTCTGGCCACATTTAACAACGTTTGCAGATACTGCTTACTGCTTATAGATCTTCTCTTGTTATTCTCCTGATAGTGTTGGTAATGTTCTTTAGTTGGTCTAGATTGTGAGAATTATTTGCATAATGCCCTCCAAAGTCCTCCAAAGATAAAAAATCACATGATGACAAGTCCGGGGAACGTGGTTGCCACAACCCTTTTCTTATTATTTTCCATTCCATAAACATGTTATGAACTCGTGCTACTGACCTATGAGCCGTGTGGCATGTAGCGCCATCTTGTTGGAAAAAGAATTGCATTTTGTTTTGTGGTGTCAGTTGATCAGTAAGAGAAAGATTAAAGTGACTGGGCAACTTTTAAATGGCCCACTCACTATTTCAGATTTTTCACCCGTTTTTAATAATTAAAATAAACTTGTTTTATCATTTAATCTTTTTTTTATTTTATTACAAATAGTCAAATCAATATTTATTTATTATTCTGAAGTTTTTGTGAATTCGTCACTGTCAACTTTCTCTCTACATTTCTAGCACACGTTCTTCCCATCACCTCTGCCAACAGTCATTTTATTAGAAAACTGACTCCGTACCATTTGCATATATGTGCTGTGGACGATGAGATCTCGTGCGATTCCACCAGACTTATAAATCCATGGCCGCCATCTTTCATCTCTCTCTTTCTCTCTCTCTCTCTCTCTCTCCCAGATCCCATCCGAAGGTAAGTCGTATAACCACATAATGCACACACACGTGGGCTCTTTTGTCTTTGCTTATTACATTCAGTCTACACTACTTGGTTACTTCACAAGCGGAAATGCACAGCTTTTATAGCTTGGATTATCAAAGAACAGATAATCCATATTCACAACAAGATGCTTTTACGTTATCATTCGCATGTTGTTAGATGACGAAAGAATAAGACACAAAAAGATATGAGCCACTGAGCAACACTTTGGGTGGAATATACATTTATTCTTTTATGTGAGTGAGCAAGATCGATACCCCACTGCAAGATGATCAGAGAATGAAGACCAGCTTATTCTGCCGAATATACGGTAGCGTCTGTTCTCATAAAGAGATATGGAAAGTAATCATCTTCAAATTTCGTAATTTTCATTCTTATCCCATCCATGGAACCCTTTTGATGGGATTGCATATGCCACCTGTCATCTAACTTCGCATAACCAAGTAAATAGCGACTATTTCTTGATTAAGCTTGCAAGAAATACATTGCTCAAATATCATATCCATTCACTTGTGTCATATATTTGCCCTCTGTATCTGTAGGTATAGGTAATGTTAACGGGTATTAATTTCGATCTGGGTTACAGAAAACATGTAAGGATTACCTGACGACAAATGAAAACATACCCAGTGCAACCAGCGTGAGTGAGGCGAGAGGGGTGAAAGGTTTGCTCCCTAGACCAAACGCGCTAAGAGTCGAGTGCTGAATGATAATTAAGAGAATTACAGTATGTCTTCGGAGAATTGTATGATTTCTAAACACTTCGTGTCGGGAAAGCGAACAGGCAAGACATGCTCGACCATGAAGAAATCTAAGTAAGTTTCTTTTAATATTTTGTTTAGAAAATGTTACAATTAAAATTAATCAATTTGATGAACAAACCATGTTAACGGTTGAAATGTTTGATGAAAAGAAACGTATGCAGTTTTGTGAAAACGTCATCAGGTCGGATGAAGTGATAGTTTAAATATTCTGAAGGAACAAAGGGTTTGACGAAATAACACCATTGTCATTAACAGGCACAATACCATCCGTCCAGTTAAGTGTGGGGTGGTTCTATTATGATATGGGGGTGCTTTTCATTCATGGGTAATGGTGAATAACAAATTATCCATAGTAGAATTAATGTTTGCTTATACATGGAGATTCTAGAGAAGAACCTTTAAAAATCTGCAACTTTTTAGGATATTGTCTTAAATTTTGCAGGAATTCTTTAGAGATGAAACCTTTGCCTGAGAGCAATTCTTGCAGCAACAGAGGCAGTATTGGAAAGCTCGTAACCTTGCTAGAAGAACAACAATAACCAGGAGAAGGGAAATGGGTTTCATATTGTTCATTGTAAAAGTGTTTTGTTTTTTTTTCAAAACGTCTGATGATAGGTTGTTCTTGTGAAAATTTTCGAACGATATAGGGTTTGAATTTGTCCGAATGGTCTTGAAATCATTGTAACGAAGGATGAAATACACTATTTGTTGCCATCAATCCATTATTTGATGTCTTGATTTTGTTAAAACAATATATGAATGCTAAATTACAAAAGATGGTAATTTTGAAGCTTACAATTTAAGTCATCTCATTCTGACTAAACATTTATTGGTATATAAACGGTTACAGCATTATCAATTATATAAACACAATAAAATTCAGAATACTATAAATAAGATATATATGCTATAAAACAATATATATATATATATATATAGATATATATATACTAGATGTACCTAGCCACGCGTTGCTGTGGCTCAATTTAGTGTAATGGAAAAATCTAATAAAAAGAGAAAATGCATGTTTCTTATATTCTTAGTACAGCAATCCAGTCCAAAATGTAAAAAAATGGAGAAAATGTAAAATAAAAAAATGGTACTCTTGCAGAATTGGATCCGGATCCTCGGGAGTTTCCGTCAATCATGGCTTGGACTCGACCAATAGTCAGTGGATTAAACCGAACGTTGCTAAAATGTTGAAACGCTAAATCGATTTTTTTTAATTAAAAAATGTAAGTTATTAATTAGTATTTGGGTGAGGGAGAGACGTTACTATGCACAGATTCGAAAACGTCGTCCAAAGGTAAGGTAAGTTACGTTTCTACCTAATTGGATGATTTTTTTAGTGTTGTTATTTAATGTAAAATGTTTAATCAGCTCGAAAAACACACAGTGTTTATCGATGTATTTGAAAAAGACAAATGATCGCGGACTCTGTTGCATATGTTAAGTTTGGGAAAATAAGTTAAAAACTATACAAAACAGTGTCAGCAACCCACCGATTATATGTTACCGCGACATAGGCTGACATATTCGGTGGGGTTCTGACAGTACTTTGTATAGATTTTTAGTTTTAACTCATTTCCAAAACTTAACGTAATCAACAGTGTCCGCCACCATTTGTATTTTTCAAATATACCGATAAACACTGTTTTCGAGCCTAAACGTTACAGTAAATAAAAAGGGTGGGTATTACTAAACACAGATACCTAAAAATTGTCGAAGTATAAATATATAACAAATAAATGTTATCAAAGGCAAGATAAATTACTTTTCTTCCTTACTGGATAAGGTTTTAGTGTTTTTATTTAATCTAAAATGTGTAATCGGTTCGAAAACATGCAGTGTTTATCGGTATATTTGAAAAATACAAATGGCGGCAGACTGTGTTAAACACGTTAAGTTTGGGAAAATGAGTTAAAACTAAAAAAAAACTATACAAAATACTGTTAGGAACTCACCCAATACATGTTACCGTGACATAGGCTGACATATAATCGGTGGTTATTTAATAGTAATTTCAACAGTTATTTTAGTTTTTACTCATTTTCTCAAACTTAACGTGTTTAATACAGAGTCTGTCGCCATTTTTAATTTTCAGACATAGCGGTAAATGCTGTGTTTTTCGAGCCGAATAAACATTTTACATTAAATAAAACACTAAAAAATTATCCAGTTGGGTAGAAAAGTAACTTATCTTGCCTTTGATAATATTTGTTATACATTTGTTTTCTGATAACTTTTTCGAATCTATGTGTACAGTAATACAAACCCAATAAAAGCACTAAAATTATCCAGTTAGATAGAAAAGTAACTTACCTTGCCTTTATAAACATTTACTTGTTATATATTTGTTTTTGTTGACAACGTTTTCAAATCTTTGTGCAAATACAAACCCGAAGGGATATTTTTCTGTCTATTTTTATTTTTGGTTCCGCGCTATTTTAAAATAGTTTTCCAAGTTAAATTTAAATTTCACGATATCTTTTTTTTCTGTATTTTTTTTTTTTTTTTTTTTACATTACGTCCACCTACACAATTTTCTTTAAAATGACTATATTTAGAGATTTTCGACTATGCTGAATAAGAAAGTCCCATTTAAAATGTGCAGAGGCAAGTAGTTTTCGAGATATAAAGACCTGTACTATTCACTAGCAGCCATGAGTAAACATCCCCCCAACCTCCCCATATTAAGGACGGCGTTCGGAATAAACACCTCTAATCTCCTCATGTTAAAAACCGCTTAAATACCATCATTCTCCCCATGTTAAGAATGGCTTTCGGAATAAACACCCCCAACCTACACATGTTAAAAATTGTGGAGGTGGACCTAATGTGAAAGCTTACCTTTTGTTTTTTTAATAAATTGTTAGTTGGAAGCACAGAAGGCAGATTTGCCGTTTAGTTGTATAAATATCCTCAAACCAGGTATTCACTAAAAGGGACTCTTAAAGGTCGACACCGGTATCGAGCAAAAGTTTGTTTACATGTTTTACAAACTTTGAATGGGTAAAAGATAATCACATAATTATTGAAAATGTGATCATATGATTAAAATTTAATTTAAATTAACCATGTTGTTTAACAAATTAAAAAATATAATGCAAGATGAAGTTTTAAAATGATTAAATGTTTTATTTTTTTTTAAATTAAAAACATGGACCAATAAAATCTGGAGTACTTTTGTATATTTGGTGCCGTGATTATTTTTAAAACTAGTCTTAATGAGGAGCTGAGGGTGTTTTATAACTATTCTGTGCTTCCACCTTACAATTTAAAAAATAAGATATCGTGAAACTTGAATTTAAACTAGAAAAAAAAACCCACTACAACAATAGCAAGGTAGCATCTGTCATTGTATACGTCCGAGAACAATATCTACTGTAAAATTAAACCAAAATTTGGTGCTTATGCGTTTTTGATGCTATGCTATTTTTAAATAGTTTTTTTTTTCAGGTTAAATAAAAATTTAACGATATTTTCTTCTTTTTTTAACTGTAAGGTGTAAGCACAGAATAATTACAAAATATCCTCCCCATGTTAAGAATGGCTTTCAAAATAATAACATTATTATTTCAGCACAGTAACAAAACATACATAAGTACGCAAAATTTTATTTTTATTGTTCAATGTTTTTAATGTATAATTATAAAATAAAACATTTAATCGTTGTAAGAATTCATGCATTATTTTTTAATTTGTTAAACAACGTGGTTAATTTAAATTAAATTTTAATCACATGATCACATTTTCAAAAATTAAGTGATTATATTTTACCCATTTAAAGTTTGTGAAACATGTAAAAATCCTTCTGCTTGATATCGGTGTTGACTTTTAAGAGTCCCTTTGAGTGATTACCTGGTTTGAGGTAATTTGTACAACTAAACGGCAAATCTACCGAAACTTTTTTGTATTTCAACTAACAATTTCTTTAATAAAGAAAAAGCATTCATATGTTCTCATATAAAAACTTCTGTAAAAAAAGTGTACTTCCAATTTTGTTACAAAAGTTTTCTTGAAAAAACTAACAATTTAGGGTAAAAAAAAGGCAAAAACAAAATAATCGAATTTAAATGGACCTTAATCGTTTTTTTTGTTTTTTTTTTGTGTGTGTTTCAAGTTAAATTCAACTTTCACAATATCTTTTATTTATAATTTCACGATATCTTTTTTAAATAATAACTTGCAAATAATAAATTGTTTTTTTTTAATAATAAATTGTTAGTTAAAAGCATAGAATAGTTGCAAAACATTCTTCCCTCTCCATGGTAAGAATGGCTCACAAAAATTCTTATTAAATGCTTTTGACGTCATTCAGAGTGATCTAATCATTATATGACGATCGGCGCATATGAGCTTACGAGGGGCGTGCTATAAGTAATGCCCCTGACCCACTTCCAGTTGTCTGATCTAGCTGACATTTTGCATGTGCAATGATTTATATATCTACGGGTTATGTGGCAAATTACAGCTCTGAACTAATTGTGCTTTCTGTTTTACAGGTGTTTGGACTGAGTCAGGTGTGAAATGGTGTCTGTTGAATGTCGATCAGTGATACGGTTTTTGTATTTGAAAGGACATACACCACAAGAGATTTTTGATGAAATTAAAGAAGCTTATGATGATAATGTTCCATCATATGACCTTGTAAAACGCTGGCATGGTGAATTCAAACCTGGCCGGAAGTCTGTGGAAACAGCTCCCAGACCTGGTTGCACCACTTTTGCCGTTGATGAGGCATCTGTCCGTCAATTTGAGGCTGCCATTTTGGAAGATCGGAGCATTACTATTCGCCAAATAGCCCAAGATGTCAAGATTAGTAAGGGTCTGTGGAAACTATCATTCATGACCATTTGCATATGCATAAGGTGTCTGCCATATGGATTCCTAGATTGCTCACACCATTCCAGAAGTGAGAACGCGTCGAGTGCTCGAGGATGAATGGCCAAGAAGATGCCAAGGAGATGTGCCAAGAAGATGAGTCAAAGTTTTTTCAAAAGACTGATTACACAGGATGAAACCTGGGTCCATCACTATGATCCAGAAATCAAAGCCTAGACAATACAATGGAAGCACTTGGACTCACCACCTCCAAAGAAGACAAGGGTGCAGCCCTCCGCTGACAAGGTCATGCTCAGTCTTCTGGGACCAGAACGGAGTAGTGATGACAGATTTCCTGGCAAAGAGTACCACAATTATAGAAGCCTATTATGCTTAACTTTTGAGGAAATTAAGGGAAGCTATCAAAATCAAGAGGCGGGGCAAGAGCAGCAAATGTACCCTCCTCCTGCAGGACAACGATCCGGTCCACAACTCGCATGTCGCCAGATCAGAAGCACGGGCGTGTGGTTATGAAATCCTCCTCCATCCTCCCTACTCTCCAGATCTTGCACCCTCTGACTTTCACCTCTTCCCAGCCATGAAGTTGTTTTTGAAAGGAAAGCGTTTTCCAGATGATGAAGCCTTGATTTCTGAAGTCACATCGTGGTTGGAGAACCAACCTAGGGTTTTCTATAAAAACGGTCTCCAGAGCTGCATCAAACGATGGGAGAAATGGATAACTCTGGGTGGTTCATATGTGTATATATACCTTTTTTTAAAGAATTATATATATATATATATATATATATATATATATATATATATATATATATATATCTCAAGAAAAAATATCCTTAACTACCATGCCAAATTTCGTCATACAAACCAATGACCGCCAACGATGCCATGCCTGCTTGAAGGTATGCAAGTCGTCGGAGGACTGAAAAGTCATCTTCGAGCACATGGACGCTCAGTGACTGGAGGAGTGGCACACGTCTGACCGGACGTCACAATCATCTCACACACACACACACACACACACACACACACACATGCGCGAGCGCGTGCATACACACACACGCATATATATATATATATATATATATATATATATATATATATATATATATATATACCGCCTTTCTCTATTGATCCGCACTCTCGTTTGACCAACCTCAATCGAACCTCTTCTACACGTTTCCACTACCTATGTACCGTGCATAATTACCAAATTTCAAGATAGAGGAAATAATCAATACTTTGTATTTTCATCTTTAAATAAACCCCAAGAAATAAGTTGAATTGATGCATTCTGTTTTTCTCCTCTCTTTAGATGAAGAGGGTATTGCGTGGCACAGGCTAATCAAGTACGAATGATTCATTTGATGAATGTAAAGAGTTCAATAGAGTTGAACATATGAATACGGTTACTTTTACAAAAATTGTATTCAGATATATATATATATGTTTATTTATATATATATATATATATATATATATATATATTATATATATGTTACAATTTTTATTTATACAAACACAGCCATTAAAGCTACAATATACTCATGCATATCCTTTATTTGTTTGTATTAACAAAAAGAATAAAAAGCTGATATATATATGTGTGTGTGTGTGTTTGTATACATAAGTAAATTAATATTTAGATGACTTTTTACAATGATAAATATCTGTATATATAAAGTAGTAGCGTTCGTGTATGTGTGTGTCTGTCTGTGTGTTTGTGTGTACAACTTTCCTACAGGCCAAATCACTGGAGCAATCATGACCAAAGTTGGTATGATGATGGTCACTGACCGACGGATGGGGCATGCCATTTTTTAAGGTCAAAGGCCATCAAGGTCATTGTCTATTTAGGTAAAAACCTATAAATACATCATCTTCTAAAGACTAAACCACTTGACTAACCATGACGAAACTTGCATGATGATAGTCTTTAACCTAAGGATTGTACACACTAATTTTCAATGTCAAGATCAAAGGTCATCAAGGTCATAACCTATCAAGATCATTGCCTGTGTATGTATACTGCACTACAAGCCAAACCACTGGATTGATCATAACCGAACTTAACACGATGATGCCCACGTGTCTAAAGATGACGCACATCAATTTGCAAGGTCAATATATATATATATATATATATATATATATATATATATATATATATATATATATCTTAGAGTTGATGGGAATCCAGACCATATTGGGCAAAGGGTTATTCTTGAACAACGTACACAGGAGGCCCTCGATATATGTTTGAGCGTCAAAGTGATGCCATGGCTTATGTTCGGCGAATGGGCCGAGCAGACCTTTTCATCACTTTCACGACCAATCCAAAGTGGACGGAAATTACTGAACATCTCCATCAAGGACAAGAAGCCCATGATCGTCCAGGGTTAAAGTTAATTGATTTTTTTTTAAAAAGGAGGATTTGGCAGGTTGAGGGCCTTCCTGTGCAGCGTTGAATACCAAAAGAGAGGGTTACTGCATGCGCATATACTCACCTGGCATGCCCCAGAGGACAAAGTTCAACCGGAACAAATGGATCTGTGCATATCTGCAGAAATCCCCGATAAAGAGGAAGACCCTGACCTTCACGCTAAAGTGATAGCACATATGGTTCACAGACCTTGTGGACCCTTGAATCCAAGTTGCCCATGTATGGTCGATAACAAATGCACTAAGAATTACCCAAAAGAATTCATTCATTGTACAGAGCAGGGTAGTGGCTCGTACCCCAAATACACGCGACGAAAACCAGAAGATGGGGGTCACACTGGTACAATAAGGATGAAGATAAATGGTCGGTTTGTTAATCAGGTAATAGCTAACCAGTGGATTGTTCCCTATAACAGAGTCCTCCTTCAGCAATTCAACGATCACATCAATGTTGAAATTTGCAGCTGAATCCAAAGTATTAAATACGTACTTAAATACGTAAACAAAGGCTGCGATCAAGCAGTGTTTGAGCTGCAAAGAACTGAAGGAGGAAATGACCAAATGGTGGATGAAATCAATCTGTTCCAGAATGCAAGGTATGTCGGCAGTTCAGAGGCAGTTTGGAGCATATTGGCGCATCCTATACATGAGCAACTTGCTGTACATTTGGAAAATGGCCAACGCATCATGTTCTCAGCTAATACCGCTCTTGAATAGCCCAACGTCCACCATCTGCAATAACTTTGTCAGCATTCTTTTAACTCTGCCATGAAGACAACTTTGCAAGGGGGCTTAAATATGTGGATGTCCCCGAGTTTTATACTTGGAACAAATCAACAAAAAATGATACAGGAGAAAACGGGGGAACAAATTGAAGGAAATAATGGTGATGTATGGAAGGCCCCATGCATTGGCAGAATGTACACGATTAGTCCAAGAGTAGGCGAGTGTTACTCGCCTGTTGCTCAATGAGCTTGCTGGCCCAACTTCGTTTCATGATTTGCGGGAATATAATGGTAAAGTTTTTGAAACTTACAGGGCAGCGTGCCTTGCCCGAGGCCTTCTTGAAAACAAGCAACACTTGCACCAAGCACTGGAAGAGGCAAGTGTCACCCATTCACCATCAAATTTGCGAAGCCTCTTTGCAATAATTTTAACGGCGTGTGAGCCAAGCAATCCCATTGAACTTTGGATGAATTTTCGTAATGCAATCTCGGAAGACACAGGCGAGAAGTAAACAACCCTGAAGTAGATTTCAATGATGAAATCTACAATAAAACCCTTTGTCTAATTGAGGAAAAAGTTCTTCTTATGGGCAGTCAACCACTGGCAAGCTACGGATTACCTGCGCCGAGACAAAGAGGAGATGCAATACTTGCTCTAGAATACCAAAAGCAAGTTTATAACAATACAGAAGAACTTTCCCGACAAGCAGAAAATTTGTAAGGACAATTGACAGAAGATCAAAGAGAAGTCTATAATAGTTTCATGTCAATGTTGGAAGAAGTTCAAGTGAATAAAAACAGCAGCTGTCAGAGTATGATGTTCCTTAATGCTCCAGGGGGCACAGGAAAGAATTTCTTGTCAAGTTGATCCTTTCAAAAAATAGATCAATGGGAAAGATCATTATTGCAACAGCATCCAGTGGCATTGCTGCCACTCTACTTTAAGGTGGCCGCACTCTTCATAGCACTTTTAAAGTACCATTGGATACGCATCGAATGGACCAGTCAGTTTGTGAAATTACTGGCACTTCCGTCTTGGCAAAGGTCATTCGAGACGCATCTGCGATCATTGTGGACGAAGCCCCGATGACCCACAAGAGTGCTTATGAAGCAATTGATAAAACATTGCAAGGCATAAGAGGAAAAAAGAAGCCCATGGGTGGTATTCCAACCTTATTTTGTGGGGATTTTCGTCAAATACTGCCAGTTGTAAAGAATGGCACAAGGGCACACATTCTCAATTCAAGTTTGAAGAAGTCTTATCTCTGGAGACACATTATAGTGAAGAAACTGACTACAAATATGAGAGCACATATCTTTGGAAACTCAGCCGCAGGAGACTTCTCACAATTGCTTCTCCAGATAGGTAATGGTCAGTTTCCAATTACTTCCCTACCTGATACAATAAAGATCCCACCCGAGCTTGGCAAATGTGGGAGTGATCTGAAGGAATTGAAAGACAGAGTGTACTTGGACTTACAAAACAACGGAACATCTCCCGACTGGCTTGCTGAGAGGGCTATAGTTTCCCCATTAAATATCAATGTAAACCGCTTGAATAAGTGGTTAATGGATGAATTTCCAGGAGAATCGAAGGAATACAAGTCAGTGGATTCGGCTCCAATGAAGATGACGCAGTTCACTACCCTGTTGAGTTTTTAAACTCCTTAGAACTGAGTGGAATGCCGCCTCATACTTTAAATGTTCAAATTGGATCCCCGATCATGATTATTCAATCTTTGGAACCGCAAAAAACTAGTAACGGAACCAGATGTGTTGTCACCAGATTGTACACCAATGTGATTGAGGCTACCATTTCTTGTGGTCCCTACAAAGGTGAAACAGTCCTGCTGCCAAGGATTCCCTTAATTCCATCTGACTCGGAACTTCCTTTTAAATTTAGGAGGCTCCAGTTTCCTGTGAAAGTCTGTTTCGCAATGAGCATCAATGAAAGTGAAGGTCAAACATTTAAAACCATTGGTTAAGACCTGACATCAGAATGCTTTAGAAAAACTTTATATTTTGGCCCCAAATAAAAGGAGCAGAAATGTAGTCTATCACGAGGCTCTTCAATAAAAATTTATAGAATACTAGCAAAAATACTGGCGCTTTGCGCGGGTATTTTTGCTATGAAATGTAATACTACTATTTTTATTACTATTACTACTACTTATGATAAAAAAATGTCGGTAATAATAATAAAAATAGTGAATATAATAATGAAAATAATAATAATTTCAATAATGAAATAGCAATAATAATAGCACTCACACGACGATGACTGTAAAGTTACCCACGTTTACGCACGAGACTCACACGTTGTATGATAGAGAAAAGTTGTATAATAGAGAAAAGTTGGCATAAGACAAGTAATTACGTGGTAGCTTTCTTCTTTTGTAGCAACGACAAGCTCCATTTGTTTACTCAAAGGCCTTTGCATTATATGCTAATGGTAATTTGTTATTTCACTCCTCCAATATGCTACACCCACGATATGAAGCATTTATAGTTACCATAGCTCATCAGTGCTGTTTGGCTAGCAACTATCTGAAGCCAGGATTGAAACTACGCCGCTTTTAACATTGCATTTAAGCGTTACTCTATTTGGCTGCTACTAAGATACTAAGATAAGTATGTGAAATTACTGCGACCATTGTTCATTTATTTTACACAAAGAGCATTGCATTATACGCTAGTGACGATTTGTTATTTCGCCCCCAAATATGCTCCGAAGCCGAAAGTATGCTATTAATCTTTTTAATGTTAAATTCAATTTTATTATATTACTAGCATTTCAGCGCGGCTGTACTCAGTATCTATGTACTGTTCATAACTTTACATGCATATATATATATATATATATATATATATATATATATATATATATATATATATATATATATATATATATATATATATATATATATATGATTAGTTTTTTTGGAGAAAGAAATCCAGCAGAGTGCTCAATTAAAAAGAAAATCCGAAAAATAAGAGCGTATTTATATTTTTTATTTTGTGTACAGAAAATTGTTAGATGAGACAAGTCATTGGTGCCGTCGGTTTCAAGCCCGATAATTAGGACAGTTTTAGATATCCACATCAAGCTCTCTTCAGCCAATACTCATCAATACTCATATAGATGAGTATTGGCTGAAGAGATCTTGATATGGATATCTAAAACTGTTCTAATTATCGGGCTTGAAACCGACGGCACCAATGACTTGTCTCATCTAACAACTTTCTGTGCACAAAATACAATATATATATATATATATATATATATATATATATATATATATATATATATATATGTTTGACTCATGCCAAGGTAACCTACATCTAAAGTTAGTTTCCAGTGTTTACATCCAAAATCTGCGGAGGAGTTTGGAGTCTGAAAAGGTCAAATTTTCAACTTTGACCTCTTGGCTGCCAAATCTTCGCTCCATAACTGATTACAACGCGTGTTGCATGTTTGAAAACTCTTTATGTAAAATTTAAAATGTTTAGACCCAAAATTGGCTGAATAGTTTGCTATAGACCGCAAAGTTCAAATTTTTTGAATTTTGACCCCTTGGTCGCAAAATTTTCGACCAAAAACCGATTAAAAAGCTTGCCTTGAATACACTTCATGTAAAATTTAAAATGTTTAAACCAGAAGTTGTCTGAGTAATTTGGTAGAGACGCAAAGGCCAATAATTTTTTTTTAAGTTTGACCCCAATATTGACCTCTTAATATTTATGTTTTGGTCTCAAATAAAATTAAAATGTGTATTCATGTCTAAGTAATCTACATAAAAACTTTCAATTGTTTAGACCCCTAAATTGGCGGAGTAGTTTGGTAGGGTTTTTAAAGGTCTAATCGTTGAACCATGCCCCCTTGACAACAAAACTTGCGTCGAAAACCGATTAAAAAATGTTCCAAATCTCAATACACAGTATGTCAAATCTCGAGTCTGCAGACTAAAAATTGACAGAGTAGTTTGGTAAGGAAACGCACACAGACACAATTTCTCTTTTATATATATACTAGCAGTTCAGCCCGGCTTTGCTCGGGCTTTATGTAATGTTCATAAATTTATGTGCATATGTATATATTAAAAAGTGTGCATATGTACCGTAATTCCTTTCTATATAATAGGGTACCTTAACAACAATAGAGAAAAGTTGGTAGAGACAGCAGAGGTCAATTTTTTTAACTTTGACCCCAATTTTCACCACTTAACATTTATTGTCTAGGGCTCAAATCAAAATAAAATGTTTGACTCATGTCCAAGTAACGTACATCTAACATTTCAAGCGGCTAGACTCAAAATTGGCGGAGGAATTTGGTAGAGAGTGCAAAGGTCAACTCTTTCACCTCTGGCCTCTTGGCAGCGAAATTTTCCCCCAAATACTGATTTAAAAGCTTGCTGCATATCTGAATACCCTCTATATAAAATTTTAAATGTTTAGACCCAAAATTGTACGAAGAAATGGATGCTTAATGACTGTGCATATTTATTATACAAAGAACGAACATGCAGTCAAATCGCGACAGCCATTATACATGTGTTTAATCTTTTCATATACAACTGCGTGGGGCGTTTATACGTGTTCGTCCTATAGCGTCACTGTTTTTATTGTCGTTGTTCCATGAAAAACTGTTTCGTATAGTGGTTGTGGATAATCTGTTTAAAACATCTTATTCAGAAAAGACAAAGGGAAGTCGTTCGCAGAGTTCTTCAAGGTTTTATTGGAGAGTATGGACTAAGGAGAGAGAGACTAATGACTTATATTTTACTTTTTAAACTTACTTACAATCAAACGTAATGAATGACAGACATCGGTAACATTCCATCCATCCATCCAGCGCGGCCGCAGCCGAGATTGATCTCACTAAACGAGTTTATAATGTAATTCAAATCTTGTTAGTAGATGAATACTTCGCTAGGGCTATCAAGGGTATTTTTCATCGTGACGCCATCACTAGACGGGCTGCCTACCACGGCTTAAGAGAGTCCCATGTATCCTCAAGAGAAAGATAGCCCGCTCCAGTTTCTCAACCTGGTATTTTACCTCGCGGTACATACAGCGCCTCGCCTTTACAAATGGTCACCCATCTGGTACTGGCCAGACTCAACATTGCTTAACTTCGGTGATCGGGCGAGAACCGGCAACATTAGGTGCGATTATCTGTTTCTACAATATTTGGACGCGTCTCCTTTGCATGCTTCCAACGAAGAAACTGACTGAAAACCTTCGTTATTTTCGCTCATCATACCGTTCGCTATGTTTTGTCTACGGGGTTTGACCTCTTGTCCTTGTCTCGTGAAGCATTTTTCGTTCAAGCCTGAGAACAGTTCTTTTTTTCCAAATCTAAGTTATCCTGAACAGCAACTAGCTAACTTAATCGATACTTATTGGCGTAGGGTCCTTACTATACAATCGACATGTAGCATCTGTATTTTTAAAGAATTAACTATACTATTACAAAATTATTATATTATTATTATTATTATTATTATTATTATTATTATTATAATAACGAAGTCACGAAGACATAGGTAACAGCAGCGGCAGCTCACGTATGCAAATGACTAAGCTGTGCGTGAGTTGACGTCACAAGGAAGAAAGAGGAGGATAAAAAATGCAGAGAGAGATTTAGAACCACGTGGGCCGCAACAGTGAGGCGAAGAGACATTTGAAAAACTTGCGTTGAGGGGACTAGACTTGAGTAGACATATCGATGCGGGAAAATAAAAAGCACGCGTTTAATATGAGTTTTCTTAAGCACATGTCCAATGAAGAGATTTATAAAAACAAAATACAGACGTAGCATAAATAAGTGCCTTTTATGTAAACTTAATAAAAACTGAGTCGAATTTCTGTCCTTCTTTGTTTTTTAGGACTGTATTTGCATGTATCGTATTGAACCCGTTAAAATGTAACGACCCTGTTGAAGAAAGTAAACGACTAGGTTATACTATCTTTTAGTGCTCAATTTTGTTGGCTATAATATAAAACAAAATGTTTCAAAGCTAAATTATCATTCTTCCAGGTAGTACCTTAACATTTTTGTGGAGGAGGAAAGGTAATTATATTTGCACTGCTGTATTGAGAGTATCTTTTAGAGCATTACCTCTGAAACGAGAAGATATTATAGTACACGTTCGTCATGATACCAATATCCTAGGCATTGTCTCCCTCATTTTGAAAGGGGGTGGCAATGTAGTTTTCTT
Organism: Euprymna scolopes; assembly: GCF_053919585.1. NCBI lineage: Eukaryota > Metazoa > Mollusca > Cephalopoda > Sepiida > Sepiolidae > Euprymna > Euprymna scolopes. Next base: position 75,205,526 of record NC_136513.1, on the reverse strand, counting down.
TTCTGTGTTAATGACACCATACTCCCAGGGATTACATCCTTCTTCTTTTGACAGAGGAGTACAGTAATATCTGTTCTGTTGGCAGTAGACAAGCCTCTAAAGCCTTACTCCCGTCGTTGGAGTTTGTGGAGCATATATTCGCTCGTGCCAGCTTCCTAGTCCGATAGTATATATATATATATATATATATATATATATATATATATATACTATCGAACTAGTCCGATAGTATATATATATATATATATATATATATATATATATACTATCGAACTAGGAAGCTGGCACGAGCGAATAAGGAGTAAGGCTTTATAGGCTTGTCTACTGGCAGCACACACATATATATATATATATATATACATACATATATATATGTATATATGTATATATATATACATATATATGTATATATACATATATAAATACATATATATATGTATATATATATATATATATATATATATACTATTAGATTGGAAATTCGCTAGTGGAGTTTGTGGTTTCACTTACCAGTAAGCTTAACCCATAATTGTAAAAATATTTAGTCATCCACGTGCAACTGTTTTTTTTATATCACAGATCTTCAGAGGAGCTTTATATATATATATATATATATATATATATATATATATATATATATATATATATATAAATGTGTGTATATATACATATATATACATATATATATATGTATATATATACATATATATGTATATATACATATATACATACATATATATATGTATGTATATATATATATATTTATATATATACTATTAGATAGGAAATTGGCATATATAGACTATCAGACGAGGAAATTGGCATATATAAATATATATATATATATATATAATGTTTATTTATATATATGTCTGAGTATATATATATATATATACAATACCTCCACTTCAAAAGCCACCATCCTAAAAACTGTCTAAAATCAATACCCTACTCCCTAACACGTAGAGTTGGCACCATAGTAACAGACAGACACCTCCGTTCCACTACACTGAATGAACTGCAAATAACCCTGCGGAAAAGAGGATATCCACTACCACTAATACAGAAAGGCATTGAACTGGCTTAAAAAATTCCAATAGACCAACTAAGAATCCCAAAAGAACACAACAAAAAACAAATTTTAGCATACGTCTCCACACCCAACACAAACAACCCAAAACTATTTACACAGATAACAAAAAGCCGTATCCTCTTCGATCAGAACGACAAACTAAACAACATACTTAAAACAACAAAAATAATTAAAAGCAAACTCCAACCCAAGAACTTAAAACACATCTTCAAAACTCGTTCCACACACTACAAAAGGGGTTAAAAAATGCAACAAACCGCGATGTGGAGTATGTGACATAATAATAGAAGGAAACACATACACATTCAAAATAAAAAAGGATCTAAATTGCACCTCCAGAAATGTAGTATATGCACTAAGATGCACAGCATACAATAAATCCTACATAGACGCCACCAAAATTTCAGCAATAGAGTGGTCTCACATAAGAGCAACATCAAAATTGCAGATCACAGACACCTCTATGTTTCAAAACACGTACACACATGCAGTGGAAATAGCTTCAAAATAATGCCAATCTTCCAAACAGACAATTATTTTTATGTACTTACACAGGAAAAAAACTTCATAACAAGATTCACTCCTGAACTAAACAGAGCCTTATATCAACACACAAAAACATGAAATGCAAGGCACACTCGCATGCACATACATATACATATACATACCCACACATAAATCAGAACTGACACATTAAACACACACACACCCGCGCGCATACAACCACACACAGACATAACACCCCTGTCTCTAATACAACACACTGAACAATACCAACCCTACTTAACCTCGAAACCAACAACACTAGGAAACACCTAGAACCATCGTGTAATATCTGTTCCAACACTTCGCTCCCCCCTCAGCCAGTGGAGGAGAAATCTCTCATGACTGTGATAACTACCATCCCTTCTATCATCTCCCATACCTATACCCCTACAAGTGGCCCCTCCCCTCTGGGGAACGAGATCTTCCCAACACTAGGAACCGATTCTGGGTCTGGCCATACCCACATGGAGAGACAAATAAATAGAAAAATGAAAAAAATCCCCTTTATATTTTTATAAATACACCCCTCTATCTAAACAAACATAATATAAAAAAATACCCGAACAGTCTAAGACTGAAACGAAAAATCACAATACTAAAATTTAAGAATCCAAAAAATAAATATCAAAATGGAATGAAAACACCCCTGCCCTTATTTCAGAGGAGCTTGTTTCCCCCCCCCCTCCTCCTCACACATACACATTAGTAACGACCTTGGATCACAATCACCTTCCCAGGGAAGCAAATAACTCTATAATACTATAAAACAGTACACACATTCTTCAGACCAATAAAAGAAAACACACACATCATATCCTAAAGGAAAAAAAAGATAGATAAAAACACAAGCAGAAAGAGAGAGTGAGAGAGAGAAACATAAGACAGGAATGACCACAGCCCAATAAAACAGTAATAAAAATTGAACATTCCAATGAAAAGTAGATTCACTTACACGTTTCCATCTCTTGGAAACATTTCAAATGAACTACGAAAATACTCTTTTTACATCTCCACCACATATTGAATATATTCTAAGCATTTTAAATAATTTCTGAAGAGAACGCTTCACAGAACGTCTGAAACGCGTTAAAAACAATTTCTATGATTTAAAAACATTATTACAATGATCTAAACATAATTTTCAATGAAAAACCAAGACATGGAATAATAAAATAATGTTAAAACATACACATTGTTGATGACCTTATTTAAATATACATCTTTCTCTCGTTGGAATTTCTGAACCCATTATATATATATATATATATATATATATATATATATATATATATCTGGCAGCGTGTAAATCAAACTGCTTACGTTGAAAATATATACCACTAAAATATGTACCCGTAGTATACTCACACACACATACCCATATATATGCAAACGCATATAATACAAGCAAGCACTAAAACCCCCAAACACATCAAGAACTGCTGACAAATCTAAAGTATAGCCATCTGATTATATTATATTCTATCGGAATAACTCTTTGTGTGCGTCTCTCTCTCATATATATAGACATTTTTATTCTTTGGTTTCATTACGAATAATTAGGCAGCCACTTAGGTTATAACTATTACCAATTTTTGTGTCTTCTTTTTTAAAGAGCGATCAAATATGGCGGCCTTTTATATTTAATTATTGGAAAAATTCACAGATGTCTGAAGGAAAAAAACGTAATATTCTAATGAACTCATTAGCGTATTCACACGCATACCGACATGTGTACTTATACGTTGGTGATAGAAATCGTTACCCGTGCCTCAGTCTTGTCTGTAAACACTTCAGATGATGACCGACTTGTTCAATTCTTTGAGTTCAAAGGCAGACATTTGTCATGAATTAGTTTTAGTTGCTGCAGGACTTAATTTCACTTTGATGATTTTTTAACTTTATTTACGATGTGCCTTCACTTTGATACGAGGTGCCTTCTATAAGTTTCCAGACTTTTTTGTACGGGCATTTAAAAGTGTTCTAGAATCTTGAAAATTCGGAATGTTATCACTAACTGACTAATTTTTATGATTTCAGGTTCAAGTGAACAGCAACAGCAAGTATTGGAATACACCTTACTAAAGCCTGATTTTCATAGCTAGTGATTTTTTTTAAAAAAATGCAATCTTGACATAAGGACACTTTAGAAGAAGGATGTGCAATAAAATTCTGTTTTAAAAATGCCACAGAAACGTATGAAATACTTTAGACTGCTTTGGGGCAATTTTGCATGAATCGAACATCAGTTTCTGCGGGGTATAAGAGAATCAAGGAAGGCAGTGAGTCTATGAGGGATGATGAGAGGTGTGGGAGGACTAAGAAAGTCAGAAGACTAAAGCTAATTAGGCAAATAATGACTATAGAGACAATAAGTGCAGTTTGATGTCAGTGTGGGAACTGTAACACAATTATTCGCAAGGAACTGAAGATGTGGAAGATGCGAATTTTGTCCCAAGGTTAGTCAAAGAAGATGAGAAAGAAAGACGTTGTCATTACAGTAGAGTAAATGTCGAGCTGATTAATTCAGATTCCGTAGTTCTTGATACTCTGGTGACCTACGATGAAATCTGGATCTACTGCTATGACACAGAGACCAAGAAAAGAAAAATCCATCCAGAAACTTATGATGATATCCTTTTTTCTTTTTTTTTTTTCTTTTTTGACAGCACAGGCTTTATCTACATGTGCTGGGTTCCCACTGGAGAAACAGTCAACATGGAATACTATGTTGAGGTTTTAAAGGAGTTCAGGAAGAGATTCCATTGAAAGAGGCCAGCAGTTTTTAAATCGGGTCAGTGGCATGTTTGCGAAGACAATGCACCAGTTCACAACTCTATCCTTGTAACACACTATTTGACCAAAATGGGCATCAAGACATTTCCTCACTTTCCCTATAGTCATTGCTCCCTGTGGCTTTGGATTATTCTCTAAGTTCAAGAAAAACCTTAGAGGCTGTCGTTATGAGACAATTGAAAAGATGTAAGAAGCTGTGGTGATGGCCATTAACACGCTCCCACAATAGGACTTCTAGGGGCCTTCCAGAAGTTGTTGGAACGGTATAAGTTCATTGCAGCTGGAGAAGATTACTTCGAAGAGGATTAGACTTTCATGTGTGTGCTATCAATTAAATACTATTAAATATTCATGTGTGTACTATCAATTATATACTATTAAATAAGCTTCCAGATTTTTTTCGTACGAACACTTTGTTCGTACGAAAAAATCTGGAAGCTTATTTAAAGCACTTCGCAAGAATTCGTTTTAATGTATTCATTTATGTTAACACTGCCAAATATTACATTTATATATAACTATTGTCTTTATTTCCCAATCATATTTTGCCTCGGATTTATCGTCATCCTCAGTACGGTCTCGAGGATCTGCAACATCAGGGAGGCGAAGGAGGTTAAGTTATAAACAACACGGACTAACAATTTGATGTGCCAAGTTTGAATCTAATTCGTTCCACATAAACTCATTAACTTAAAGATGTTGGCAACCTTCGCGTGGTACCTCCCTTAATTATCTGTTGGGGTTTCTAGAAAGAATTCTAACTAGAAAGATATCGGGGAAACGAATGCCAACGATAATCATCTGATTCATACAAAATAAATGAATGGTGTTCAGCAACATCTGCAGCATCAATAGGTGTTGTTGTGGTCAACCGGTTGGTGAGTATGGATGCCATACATCTGATTATGGATACAAAAATGTATAATGTGTAAACGAAACAGAAATCGAATCGTTTCCGTTTTTGTATTTATTCAGGTTTGTATCGATTTGTTATAATGTTTCTAGATTTTTGAGATGCTGAATAATATGACTGCTTTGGATAGTTGTTCTCATTTTGGGCGTTATTTTTACTATGTTTCGATGTTGCCAGAGATATTATATCAAATTCAAATAATCAACACGTATATTGGTTTGAAAGCAGCAGCAGCAGGATCAGTCGGTTTAACCAGGGATACCAGTGATATTTTTTATGTCATAAGAATTGGCAATAAAAAATTCCAAGAACGTAGAAAACTTCCCAAAATAAGTAAAAATAAAAATAACCAAAATGTTAAAATAATTTACAGGCATAAAAGATCCTTACTAAATTTAATTATATTTCTTCGCACAAAAATTAAAAGATATTTTCTTTTAAACTTTTTACGTAACAAAATTTTTTTATCTTTGCTTGCTTTATTGATTAAAAAAATGAAGGCTTAAAATACATTATTCAGGTAATAATGAGCATTGAAATATCGCCGGTAAAATAAATTTTAATTTTGTAAACGGTTGTTTCTGAAATTGTTAAAAAGTTCCAATTATAAACTGGTTTTAGCATGTTAAATATAGTAAGAGCAATGTTCAATGAATACACACACACACACACACACACATATATATATATATATATATATATATATATATGTATGTGTGTGTGTGTTTGAGAGAGAGAGAGAGAGAGAGAAAGAGAAAGAATAAAAAATGCAATTTACCAGGTGGAGGTCGAATGACATTACAAATATGCATTCGTAACGTAATAGCTATTAGTTCATATATATTTTTCAACCTTACAGCAACTATCTCTTCATAGCTCACGCATCAATGTCAAAGGAAAAGAAATTCGTAAGCTAAGCATTTTGGTTTCGATTCTCGATGGTGTCGCACGAGTCGATGTTTTTCACTTTTAGATCAGAGATAATAATATAATTAATAAAATTAAATAATAAATACGAAATCTGTATTAATCAAAATATCATATTTAAGCGTATTTAATGACCGAGCCACGCCAGTCATTATATATATAGGGTGTACACAAAGTCTGGCTACATCATATAGTCAGACTTTGTGGAAGCATCCTGTAGATTATGTAGCCAGACTTTGTGGGCACCCTATATATATATATATATATATATATATATATATATATATATATGTATGTGTGTGTGTGTGGGTGGGTGTGTATATATATATATATATATATATATATATATATATATATATATATATATATATATAAAGGGTGCCCACAGAGTCTGGCTACATAATGTAGAATATAAGAACCCCGAATATAAGTGTAACTCGGTAAAAGAGAGTTTATAGATCGGAACAGAGTCTCTTATATCCTTGTATATATACACACATAATGTATATATATATGTGTATATATATATATATATATATATATATATATATATATATATATATATATATATATATATATATATATATATTCTGAAGAGAAGTGATACTTTGAAACATGCATATCTATGGATAACTTATTTTTCTGCACTGAATAATGTTTAAATAAAACTTTTAAATAATAAATTACTATTACAAATAATAAGAGCCAGAATGTGGAGCGACTACAATGTAAACAAAGGGCAGATAACTTCTCTCCTAAGATAGCTTAAGAGCGAAAACAAAAAAGAAAAAATACCACAGAATCGCTAATAAAATACACAAATAAATCAACAATGGTATATATATAAAAATAAACACCTCCTTAACTTCATAAACTTTAGCATCCAAAATTATTATCAATCAATTTCTCCGGTCCTTTTTAATAAGGCTCTTATCTTTTCTAAAAGAAATTCCGACTTAACTAATTTAGAAATAAAATTAATTCTCCTAGCGAGAAAGTCCCTTGTACAATTTAACAATAAGCTTTGGACTAGAAGGGATACCCCTGATAATTTTGACATCTTGATGGGTGCTTCTGACTCTGCAGAAATTACCGATTTAGTGGGACTCTTCTTACTGAAAGAACTTAAATACCACTTTAAACATATCCAAGGGAGCCTTTATAGAGACGATGCCCTTTTTACTACAACAGCCAGGCCAAGAGAGTACAACAAAACAATTAAAAAATTACATAACTTCTTCAATAACTTTGGCCTTTCTTTAATTATAGAACCAAACAAAAAACTTCAAATTTTTAGATATTACACTTAATTTTAACACCGAAAATCATGGCCCTATCATAAACCTAATCTTACGCTTTTGTACGTCCATTAATCTTCTAACCATCCCAACTCAATTATAAAATCTATAGTACCATCCGTCTCTAGAAGAATTTCTGCTCTTTCTGCTGATAAAAAACTTTTAATCAAAATGCTACTTTCTTCAATAATGACTTATGGCACTCAGGGCTCAAAGAAAAGATTAAATACAAAATTATGCTCCTTCTGTAGGCCGCCTTAAATTTGTAATCACACACAGTATGACTCGTAATAAACCAGTTCCAATAACAAGATCTGCCGCTATCAATAACAATGAACTAGTCTACATATATAATCCAAACCAAAATACTAATCGCAATACCTCTAACCCACGCAATCACATCAGGAGAAAGAAAATATTTGGTTTAATCCTCCATTTAGCCTAAATGTCTAAACTAATATACCTAAGGAATTCTTCAACATTGTACAAAACTCTTTCAAATACCCACACAGATAGAGTTCTATTTTCAATAAAAATTCAATCCGGATTTCTTATTCAACAATGCCTAATTTAGCACTAAGAATCTTTACATCTAATAACAAAAAAATTAAATCAGCCCAAAAAATCCCTTTCCCAATTAAACCCAGAACTAACTGTAATTGTAATAACAAACATCTTTGCCCGCTCAATAATGATTGCATCCATAAAGATGTTATATATTCTTGCACAATTACTGAGCTCCCACCCAATCATCACATAACAGCCACTAATATTTCGTCTTCAAGTTATCCTTCTTCCCATCCTGGATCAGATATAGTTACTAATCCAATACACCACTCGAGCAGCCCCTTCATCTACAATGATACAACTAGTAATAATGATAATGATGATGATAATAATAATAATAATAATATTTCTCCTGACAGCCATACTAACACTAACAACACTCATTATCCCCTCCAAAATAGTCCTCATGCAGACATTGTCCCACCATTTGTTGAACAGTATGAACAAAATTCAAACCATTTAACTAATACAAATCAGCAGATTAATATTAATACCAGACCTCGAGCTTTTAATAAAGTACATACATATATCGGCGCTACTTCAACATTAATTAAGAAAAGAATATCAAACCATATTTCTTCTTTTAACAACCATAATTCTAATAATAACCAAGGAACCTCTCTAACCACTTTAATTAAAAAAAACTTAACTTTAACAATATCCGCTTCTAAATAAATCGACTATCATAAAAAAGTTAAGTCTTATACACAGGCTCTAAGTCATGTCGCCTCTACACAACCGAAGCTATAACTATAATTACTTCCCCTCAAAGTAACAATATAATAAATTCTAAAAATGAACTGATCTCTTTCTGTAAACATAAGTCCAAATTTAATTATGGCAATTTTGAAATTAAATAGTCATTACTTTTACCTTTTATATAGATATATAATTTTTTTCTTTAACTTTATCATTTTTTCTACATACTTCTTTTAATAATCTTTTATTTTAATTATTTCTTTCTTCTTTTCATGGCCGGTTTTTATCTTCATTTTCTGCTTAATTCTTTAAACTTTCCTATCTATCTAATATATCAATTCTACCCGCAGTTTCATATATTGTATGTATATTTACTTATATTTTACTATATGCTTTTACTTATTTTCTTGCTTGCTTTTTCCTGAATTTGCAGATACCGGCCATCCTCTCCCCTTAAATATTTTTTATTTTTTATTTCATATTTCATATTTTATATATATATATATTTTTTTTTATTGTTTATTTATTATTTATTTTCTATTTATTTATTAATTTATTTATTTATTTTCCATTTAGTGTCTTCTAACAACTCTTGCTGACATTTTTAAGTGATGACCTGTACATTTCAGTTGACCTATATTATTTTGCACTATATATTTTCCCCGCCTTTTAACATTTCCTGTTTGGTTCATTTTGACATTCGTTTTTCTATTTTATATTTAATTCTATCACCATTTAATTTTTTCTCCTCTTCTTCTTCCCTGATCTTTCTTATTTATATTTATGTCTCGGCAGTAGAGTGAAAAGCATATCTTATTTTCTGGCATTAATATTATTTGAATTTTTTCCTTTTTTCTCTTGTACACATTTTTGTGAACTTTTCCATGGATTTTTGTCCTTTGGATTATTTTGGACCATCTTCCTATTACGGGATTTCCTTGGATTTTACTTGTACAAATGGAAATTCAATTAACTTTCTTGAAGTTATATATTTGGATTTTACCGTCACTGGACTATTTATCTTCCACCAGACTATCCATTTACGTGTAATCACCTTTTTCTTCACCATATTCCCTCTGCTTCACTTTTTTGTTATCAAGTAAGATCTTTGACTTACTTGTTGTTTCATCAAATACTTTTGCATGCAAAATCCGATCCCGCATTTTGCTAATTCCTACCCTCTGGTGAGAAGGAGCGTATTTCTTCGAAACTCCGCGGATTAAGGACTATCCACTTATCAAGTGTTTCCTTTTCAGATTAAATATGTTTTTAACTCTTTTTCAAGTGTTTTTAACATGTTTTATTAACTGTTTGCTCTTATATATATGTATATATATAAATTATATATATATAAATATATATATATATATATATATATATATATATATAGAGAGAGAGAGAGAGAGAGACGGGAGAGAGAGGAAGCAGTGTTTTTCTTTTTTTGTTTTTAGAACATCGCCTATTTTTTGTTTGTCGTAAACAAATAGTATTTTTTTTAATTTATTTATTTTTTAATTATTTTATTTTTATTTTAAAAAGAATATTATTATTTTATTTATTTATTATTATTTTAAATAAAATAATCTATTTACACGTATGTTTCGGGGGCCTGCCACTCTTCACCGTAGCTTGCCTGTTGTTAGGAATCGTATGTATTCAGTCCATTTTAAACCAAATCACATTGGAAAAAACAGTCACAAATATTTTTATAACAGTCATATTTTTATGTTTGTTTTTTAAAATTACCAACACATCTGATGTGTGATTTAAAAGAACAGTTCATAAACATATTTTTATTAACGTCGTTGTTGTCGTCGGCATGCATTTGTGTCTGAATATCATAGTTCCCAAGTTCAATACAGAAAAGAAGCAGAAGAGAATGTTTTATGAGTTTCGTAAGAATTTTTGTCATGATAAAGATAGTGAGTCCTTTTGTGGCGGGAAAAACCAATTTGTGCTCTGAATAGTCGGGTCATTGTTCACATTGTATTGTGGGGAGGGGGGTTGTGGTTGGTTGGCTCTAGAGGCCATTTATTGCCGTTTGGTTATTAAATTTATTTTATTTTCTTCGAATTTGCTTGTACCCACTTAGATTCTGTTCCTCCATTCATGTTTATAGTTCGATGAGGTTTCAAAAGTGTTTTGATCGCTTAGAGATTTCTTCGGCTAGTTTTTGAATGTAAGTAGCGGGAGGCCACGAGGTCTATTTTCTGCATTTAGTTGACTGATGAGCACTTATTTCGACAGTCCTCTATGCGAGGCACATGGCCAATCGGTGTTTCATGATCAAGGCATCGATGCTAATGACGTCGGCGCTCTCGAGAACAGTTATGTTGGACACATAATCGTCCTATCTAATCCGCATGATGGTCGCCAGTTTTTTTTTCTGTTGGAACTGTACGATTTTTTCAAAGGTTTTTATAGAAGATGCCCCAGGTCTTAAAAACATATAATAGGATGGAGACAACTATGGCGTTGCATATCCTTCACCTTTGTCTGGCTGGTTAAATCCTTGTTCTGAAGACCCTGGTGGACAATCTTCTAAAGCGGTGTGGTATTCCCGTATTCGGTTTTCGATTTCATTCGAATAGTTAGCTGGAGTCGAAAGAATAATGCTCAGGTAATGGAAGTGCATTCTAAAGTAGTGCCATCCATAGTGATCGTGAAGTCTGGCACAAATTCTCTTGGCAGTAGTTGGGCCAGTATTTTGGTCTTGGTCTTGATTAGGCCAAAGCACGAGTACGCGGCGTGAAAATTGTCTACAGACTACTGAAGTTCATCTGGGGATTGGGCCACGGCGTCCTTATCGTCTGCGTATCGCAGTTCTGGCACTTTGATGGTATTGGTCATCCGTCTAGATTTTAATCTGGCCAGTTTGAAAATTCTTCCATCAAATCTGAGCTTGATATCTATCCCGGGGTTGTTTTGGAGGACATCGAATATCGTAGCCGCAAGATATAGGAAGAACAACGTCGGTGCCAGCATACAACCCTGTTTAAGTGGATCACTTTAGCTGACATCCCCTCGTACAGGGCTTTTATCATGTCCACAGATGGTTCAAGGACTCCAAACCGACATATGACTGAGCACATTGTTGCTCTTGGAACTTCTCAAGGTAGTAGAATATTAGGAATATAGTTTTTGTAGTTCTTTTGATTTTTCCTTCAGTTGGAGGGTACCGAAAATCGTGTCAATGGTTCCTCTGGATGGGCCAAAACCACATTGGTATACAGGCAAAATATCTTCTTTTAGTCGATCTAAAGGTATACGTGCCAGAATCTTCCCTGCTATTGATAGTAGCGAAATCCCCCTATAATTTCCACATTCTCTTCTATCTCCCTTTTTAACACGAAGAGCATCTTTCCAGTAACTAGATACCTTTTTTTCCTCCTATGCTTTAAACATGAGAAAGTAAAGATGTGTCTTTACAGTCCACCCTTGTGTGAGGCACTCTGTATGGATGTTGTCAAGTCCGGCAACTTTCCCTAAGCGCATTTGTTTTAGTGATACACTAAACATTTCAAAAGCTGGAGGAAGAGATATCCATAGGTGGGGTGGATGCTCTGGCACGTTCCTGAGGAATTCCCAATTGAGGAGTCTCTATTGAGTTGGATGTTGAAATGTTCAACCCACCTGTTCTGTATTTCGGTTTCTTTTGCTAGAGCTCAATATGGTTGAGATGGGAGTCCCTGCAGCAAATCGTTTTAGTCCAAAGATTTTCTTAGTACCAGTAAAGAGGTTTCTAAACTTCCTTTTGTCTGCGATACTTTGAAGGTCTTTGGCATTTTGTTGCCACCACTTGTTTTGTATTTCCCGAAGCTTCGGTTGGCACAGACTCATTGTTTGCGTATACTTAGCTCTTTTTGTGTGATTATTTGAATCTTGTTCATAGGCTATTCGAGTTTAATCATCGATGAGAGACTTTATTATATCAACGTTTTCGTCGAACCAATCCTCTGTTTGGATAGGCAAGTATTTGCATCCTCATGGATGGCGTTTCGGATGTTGGTCCATTCCGCGTCGAGTGATGGGCTTGAGGCTGGCAGATTCTGTAGGACTGCTGTTCGGAAAGAACGCGACATTTCTTGGTCTTTAAGCTTGTCCGTGTGATATTTCTGCCGTGTTTCATTTTGGTGGTTGTTACTTGGCTTTCTTTTATTAAGCTTTCTTATTAAGAGCTGGTGCCATGCTCCTTGTAATCAAAACTTCATTTTTATGTTGTCGTTTTACTAGGGCATCGTCCAAAATATGCAAGTGTTTGTATCTCGAGTGTTTCCAGGTGATGTTCTTGCATGTTGGTAGTCTGAATTGGATTTTCGTGATGAAGAGTTCCTGCTCAGCACAGATGCCTAGGAGGAGGAGGTCATTGTCATTACAGTTTCCCACTCCTTGTTTTCCTATGATGTTACGCCAGAGCGCGTAATTCTCCCCATTGGCATTAAAATCCTCCAGGAGAAGGAGTCTTTCTCTACTGGTATCTGAGTGACGGCAATGACGAGCTGTTGATAAAAGGCTCATCTGACGTTGTGTTCTGCGTCCAATGTAAGGGCATATATTGACACTAGCGTAATAAGCTGTGCTTCTAATGTGATAGAATCGATTGGAGACTGGCGAAGGGTAGAAGATACACCATGTAGTTATACACGTTTGAATTCCTGATTTCATCAATCGGCCGACAGATGAATAAAGAATTCACCATTAATAATTTGTAACTGTTTTCTCGTGTCGTCATTACAACCGAAAAGGTAAGTGTGTTTTGTATATTCATCTATAAACGAACTCTTGTATAACCCCCTTACAAGTAATGTGCCTTCTCCAATCATAAGTGAAGTATCTCCCCCCCTCTATACGTGTTTACAAGAATCAACTTAGCCTGGTATAAATGTCTCCCTCTGTATTTATCATCACAGGCGTCATGATGTTCAAAGAACTGTTATAAATGTCTTCCTCGTCATCATCATCTGTTCTGAGTGGCCGTTATATATGTCCTATAGGGAAATGAAAGAAAAAGACAGTAGAGGTAGCAGTATTTGGACTCAAAAGGTAGTTGGCGTGACTTTTTTTTAAGGTGGACAACACTTTGCTAGCGTGAACCCAACACACTATGGCCCCACGCTTTCTTCCGCGGCACCCATGTGTAACGTGCAGGATTCTAGTAAAGGGTTGCATCGGTCTGTCGATGACCTTGAAACAAGTGTCACCTTACAGCCAGACCGACTGGCATGGTTTTATATCGGAGTGTCCTCCTAGCCTTTGCCTAAAAAGACAGCAGGGGAATAGGATCTGATTATACCGTCAGTCTCTCGGTCACTTGCATACATTCTGTAAAGAAGTTAGGAGGCAGAGACTATAGTTTATACAGACCTAAGACTAGCTGAACAACCTATTATCCATACACTCCAATCACCCCTCCCTTTGTTTAATTATAACGGTTATAATTTTGTTATAAATGTTCAAATAAAGACCGTTTGAAAAAAAAATTCGTTAAATTTTTACTTTGTATCCGACTTAACAGTTTCCTTCATAATGACGACTTATTAAGTTTATTGGTACGCTGAAAACGAATATCGTATTTAAATTTTCCGCAAATAAGCAGTTTTTCGGATATCAAGCAATATAACTACTAGGGTTATGAGAAGAGAATATTTTTTTAATTATTTTAACTCTCGAGTATGTATAAATTAATATCTTATATGTTTTTATATGGAGTGGTGTGGTTCTCAATTAGATTAACGGTGTCTAACTGTGTCGGATATATACTCGAAAGTCAAAACAATGATAAGAATATTCTGTTGTCA
>NC_136513.1:75138392-75188392 GCF_053919585.1 Euprymna scolopes | reverse complement strand
GACGAGTTCACTTATATATATATATATATATATATATATATATATATATAAATCTGTAGAAATATATTTTCTCATAATATATACCAATCCATATTTAAAAAGCTCAATCTAATTACAGAGCAATATAGTGAATAATGACAAAAAAACTATATTCCAAAATTCACGATGTATTCCTGACTTAAAGGAATAAATTATAAGATGGTCAAGATCATGAATTTTGGAATGTAGTTCTTTTTGTCTTTGATTCACTAATATATATATATATATATATATATATATATATATATATATATATATATATATATATTACAATAATAATTTTTTAATACCTACGGACATTATATTTCATACTTCCGGAAATTATCAGTCCAGGAGGCACGATTACAGTCGGGAGATTCGAAACCTGTCACGAAGCCATCTCTGACTCCATTACCAAAAAACAAACCTCACGGCCAATCCTAACTGCGAGAAATATCGTTGAAATTTTAACATTTATTGTTTAAATGTCGCAACATACAGCCATAGTAATCTAATGATTATAACATCATGATCTATGCATGAGAGCTTAACTGGCCGACTTTCTATTTCAACAATAAAACCCTTGTTTCTTAAAGGGGTTGACATAATTATTACAACAATAATTTTTATATACCTATAAACACTAGCGTTTCGTGCTACATGAATCATTAGTGCAGGGTGACACGATTACTACCGGATATGAGTACATAAATAAATGCTTCTGAATATATATATATATATATATATATATATATATATATATATATACAAAAACATTTATTTTAGTATACATTTATACTTTAATATTTACAAGCAGATGAAGATATGTATGAAAATATGCACTCATACGTGCATACATATATATGAACATATATACATATATACATATATATATATATATATATATATATATGTAGTAATTTATAAAATATATATGGCGATTAAGCTACACTGAATATTCGCCGTTTCCACTCTAGGACTCCTCAGGCTTATGCGCGAATTCTGTGGTTGTTTATCGTTTTTATATATAAAACGATAAACAACCGCAGAAGTGGATGAAACGCCGAATATTCAGTGTAGCTTAATCGCCATATATATTTTATAAATTACTAACTAGCTCTACCTACGTATTGAGCACTTTTGAAGTATATACTTAAAGTTTAAGCATAAATCTATACTTTCGTATATCAATTTTATGTGAGTAAATTAAGTAGTTATATATATGTGTATATATATGCATGTATATATGAGTGTGTATATGTTCATAACTATAATAGAAACACAAAATATTCAGTAAATGGGGCGTGATTTACAACAGTAAGAAAACATGGATGCCGGAGAGAAGCGAACACGATTAGCGCAAGGAAATGGAAGACACTTCAATCCAGAAAATATTCCAAATCGAGGCTCAGTAAATTTTGCAATCGAAAACCTCATTAGATTTCTTAATAGTTGAATGCCTTTAGAAATTGAAAATCGACTTTTTATTTATTATTGTGTGCATTTTTTTTATCATTTAAATATGTTTGTCTTTCTTTTTCTTATTTTCCTCGAAAATAATTTGCTTCTTGTTTTCAAGCTTGCAAATTTATAGTACATTCGGAAAATAAACATGTTGCCCCCTATCACATCTATTTCGGGAAAATATTCACGTATTTGCAATAAAATAGAATCATCTATTCATTCATAAACTAATCCTAAGAAATATATATATATATATATATATGTGTGTGTGTGGGGGTTGTGTGTGTGTGTGTGTGTGTGTGTGTGTGTGTGTGTGTGTGTGTGTGTGTGTGTGTGTGTGTGTGTGTGTGTGGAGATATACGTACATATACGTATATGACAAGAATAAAGGAAATAATATTTCGACGAGATGGCGAGAAGGAAAAGGAAGAAACCAAGTCATACTTTCATCAACGTTTCGTCTTTATTTCAATATTTCATCGGGGTGGTTAAACTGGAGAAAATAAAACACTAGTACCATATTTAAAAATACACTAGTGAAAATGATGTCTCTTTTACATTTCAGAAAGTTGTGGATTAAGTAAAAAAACAAGTTCATAACGTCATATAGCTGTTTAGATATTTAAAGAGATATGATTTAATTCAGGATCCTTTTTGAATAAATATGGCTGTTATAATTTGAATGTGCGTATGTAATTCAAAAGATATATTTATGTAATTTCAATTACACATCAATGTTTTTTTATTTGAAATTTAGTTGCAAGTAGAAAGGTTTGCGAAGTGTTAACAAACGTTGGTACACGATTTTGAGCTTGCATCGACATCTAATATATATATATATATATATATATATATACACTTCTATAGACTACCTATACATATCATTTTGCTACGTTTCTTCTGATGACGCAAGCCATTTATTGAAACTCCATGGAATAAGGAAGAGTTTTACATTTTGATTTGCATTCCTTGTCGAAAATAATCTTGTAAATTTTAGTTTACAAAGTTTAAAGTCAATTTACTTGTATATACGAGGTGCCTTCAATAAGTGTCCAGACTTTTTTCGTATGGACAATTTTATTGGAAATACCCACATTAAACTCTACTCTCTTCGAAGTAATCTCCTCCGGCTGCAATGCAGTTACTGCACCGTTCCAACAAGTCTTATAGAAATCCTCTTGTGTAAGTGTATCAATGACACTAGTCACAGATTCTTTACTATCCTCAATTGTCTTATAACGACAGAATCTAAGAATTTCCTTGAGTTTAGGGAATAAATAAAAGCCACCAGAAGCAACGTATGAACTATAGAGCCGGTGAGGAACTGTGTTAATGCCGACCTTGGTTAAATAGTCTATAACAAGGATGGAGTTTTGAATGAATGCATTGTTTTGGTGGAAATGTCACTGACCCGATTTAAAGAGTGCTGGCCTCTTCCGACGAAATCTCTTCAGAAACTCCCTTAAAACCTCGACATTGCATTTCTTGTTCACAGTCAATTTAGGATGAGATTTGTGCATTTAGATCATGCTAGTGCTATCAAAAAAGGATTATCATAAGTTTCTAAGTGGATTTGCTCTGTCTTGCTTTTTGGGGTCTGGAAAGCCAGCATACTTTCACTGGGAACTATCTCTTGATCTCTGGGTCATAGAAGTAGACCCGGCTTTATTCGCAGATAACCAGAGTATCAAGAACTGCAAGCTTTCTTTCTTGTCTTCTCTAAGCGTGTTTTGACAAGCTTCTGGGTTTGACCTTTACTCCTGATCTGAAATGGAACACGTACATCAAGTCTGTTGCCAAGGTCGCTGGAAAGATGGTGGGATCCTTCTACCGCTCCAGAAGATATCTCACTACTGATGCAATTCTCTATCTATATAAAAGCCAAGTACGTCCAAGGATGAAATATTGTTGCCATATCTGGGAAGGAGCTGCTAAAAACAGCCTATCCTGCCTTGACAGAGTACAAAATAGACTTCGTGGCTTAGTGGGGATGCCCTTTTCTCTACCCTGCAACCTCTCTCCCACAGAAGAGACCTTGCGAGCCTATCCTTGTTTTATCGTTATTTCCATGGCAGGTGCTCGTCTGAACTCCAACCTCTGGTCCCCCTCGCCAATCTTTCACGAAAAAATCCCGTCTAGCTGAATCCACTGTCAAAAGTTTCCCCCACTCTTTATCTGTGCCTAAATCAAAACGCGGATTCCATGAACAAAGCTTCTTTCTTAGAACTGCACGCCTGTGAACTCTGTTCCGTCTGCCTGCTTCCCACCGGACTACAACTTGGATGTGTTCAAGTCCAATGTTAACAAATTCCTAATGAATTGCCCCCTTAAGTAAACACTTCATCAAATCTCCACACTAACGTTATGTAGTTGCAATAACCCTTATCCCTGAGTGGCTTCCGGGCCTTGATAACTGGTGATAACTGTGTAAAAAAAGCAGCTTTGGGACAAACTTAAGGGAAAAATTTTCTGCATCTTCAGTTCCTCGCGAATAATTGTGTTTATAGGTCTCACAATGACGTAAAATCGTACAGTTATTGTCTCTATAAACAACCGACGGTAATTATCCATGGAATCCTTTATTTGGCCAATCAACTCTCGTGTTCTGACTTCTTTACTCCTCCAACACCTCTCCTCATCTCTCACAAACTCCCTGCCTTCCTTGAATCTTTTATGCCATTCAAAACAAATGCTCGTATCATGCAAGATGGTCCAAAAGCAATCTGATGAATTCCGTACGTTTCTGTGGCATTTGTACAAGTTTAAAACGGACTTTTATTGCTTAATGTTTTTTTCTAAAGTTTCCTAATGTCTAAACTGCATTTTTTAAATTCATCAGCTGTGCCAATCAGACTTTAGTATGGTGTGTTCAATACTTACTGCAGCTATTCACTTGAATCTGAAATCACAAAAATAGGTCAGTCATCTCATTAGATGTATAGCAATAACAGACTGTAATTTCAAGTGTCTAAAACAATTTTAAATACCTGTACAACAAGTATATAACGTTCTTAAAGGCACCTTGTACATATATATAAATATATATATATATATATATATATATATATATATATATATATATATACTCGGGTTTTTTATTCAAAAGTAATGGACTAATGAATTCAAAGAGGTTGTAAGATAGTGCTCAATAAAAAGAACTGATAATACTTGTTTATTGTTATATAAACATGGTCACATCCTGCTGCTACAAATAGCCACTTGTTTCAATCAAACAACAGATATCATCAGGCAGCGACTTGACTATTCAAAAGTTCAATGAATAATCTAAGATTATAATCTATAAGATTATTCATTGAACTTTTGAATAGTCAAGTCGCTGCCTGGTGATATCTGTTGTTTGATTGAAACAAGTGGCGATTTGTAGCAGCAGGATGTGACCATGTTTATATAACAATAAACAAGTATATATATATATATACATATATATATATATAAGATGATTAATAATTTATGATTAAAATTAAAAATTAAAAATCGGTTTCATAAGAACAAAACAAAATTGTTTGTTCTTCCTTATGAAACCGATTTTTAATTTTAATTATAAATTATCAATCATCTTACTCAATATTAAAATAGCTCTAGGAGATATATGCCCATGAGCTTATTATATATCTACATTACGACGAGCACTGTTTTCTTTTCTTTTATTTTAATTGTATTAATGAATTTACTAATATATTAAAATATACTCTGCTCTTTAGACTCTTGCTCTAACCCCTAAGTATATATATATATATATATATATATATATATATATATATATATATATATATATATATTAGAATTAAAGATAATAAAAAAGCCAGCTTGGTCCAAACTCATTATAAATTAATTTCAACCTTCTACTGACATTCTCAAATGAGGCGAGCTAGTCAGGTTTTAAATAATTTTATAATGAGATTCGACTGTGTTGTATTTTTCCGTAAACGCTTATAAGTGCTCTGTGTCGTGCACAAGGTTTCTTATAGAAACTTCTATATCCTTTTTGGACTCACACACACACTCTTTCTCTCATTTTCTCTCTTTCTCCCTTCCGCTCTTTCTCGCACTCTTTTTCTCTTTCTCTCTCTCCATATATATATATATATATATATATATATATATATATATATATATATATATATATATATATATATATATATATATATATATATTTGCTTACTGTATTTTGGGGAAAGAGTTCCGACAAAGTGCTCGATTGCAAAGAAACACTTTTTTCGATATAAGAGCTAAATATTTATTTATTAGTTTTACAGAAGTTAAGAAAAACATTGGTACCGTCGGTTTCAAGCCCAAACACAACGGGAAACCGTTAATGGTAACACGTACATAATGTTCGGCTCTCGTTAGCCATCTTGTTTTTTGCTTTTATATATATATATATATATATATATATATATATATATATATATATATATATATATATATATATATATATATATATATACGGCATTAGAAAAACCAATGTGATGCACGAAGGGAAAATGCAACTTCGATAATAATAATAATAATAATAATAATAATAATAATAATACTAATAATAATAATAATAATAATAATAATAATAATAATACCTATATTGGTTTTTGAACCACTAACCTAAGTCGCCGCCTCATCATGGGCATTGTAATGTCTAAATTAATTAACCAGTATTTATTAAAAATAAATGTATTCACCTTAGCGATTTAAGAAAAAAATTACATAACACAAAATTAATACGTTCTGACTTTAATTTTAAAAGAAAGAAAAATATAGAATTTTATATACATTAAAACCTATAATTGATAACATTACATATTGAATTGATATTTTAAAATGCTTACGGTTATATAACTTTATCATGTGACGTTAATTCTGACGTTTTAACAATTAACATTTATTCCTAGTAATACACTTGTTCGTGTTTATGTCTAACTGACTTCACGTGTTCTTGGCTGCCTTTTTGATATTTTTTCTTAGTTCCAGATTTTTCTTTATTGGGTTTTGTCACCGGAAGATGATTTTACGAAGAATCGAAAACGTCTGTGGTACATGTAGAATATACATTAACTTTGTAAACTTTCTTTTATTTAGATGCATATAAAGATTATTTAAAAATTAAATAAAATGAAAAGAAGATATAATAAGGCAGAGAATTATTTTATATTTGACAATATTTTCTGAAATTAAAGCAATCTGTCTAAATTCATTGCATAGATAGATAGATAGATAGATAGATAGATAGATAGGTAGATAGATAGATTGATAGATAGATAAATAGATAGATAGATATAAAGTGGCTCGTCGTAACTTTTGTGTCAACATAAAATAAATATACGCTTCTTATGTGTCAAGAACGTTCTTGATTCTTCGTGGAATCATCATCAGACGAAAAAAGTAAATTAGCATTACGGTTGATAGAAGAAAATAATTTTTAAAGATATCTTACAAACATGCACAGGAACACTCTTATACTGTTGCAAAAGCACATTAACATATTAAATACTGCAAGGCTAGAATCAGTATGATGTTAAGCATTTTTTAAATGTTGTTATTGCTTGTATATATAACTAGCTGAATCCGCCCGGCCACGCGTTGTTGTGAGTAAATCTGGTTGATGCAAGTATTACATTGGTTTTATCGCACAAACACAAGCACACGCACACGCACACGCACACGCACGGGCGCACACACACACGCTCACACCCACATGAGCGCGCACACATGCACACACGCACACACATACGCACACATACACACGCACACACATACGCACACTAACACGACCACACACACATACGCACATAAACACCCACGCAAACACACACATGCACACGGAAAACACAGACACACGCAAAAACACTCACACGCACACAATTATTTAGCGTATTAGTTAATCGTACTATAAAAAAGAAATATTTATCTAGCTTAAAAAGATGAAAAATAGTTTATCAGCATATGTCGATGTGGCGAAAAACAGTATTTAATAACAACATGTATAATGTATATAAACACAAAAGATTAAACACGATAGCGTTACTGTATAAGAACAGTTAAGGTTTTCGGCATATTTCATGTAAAAAAATAAAAGAAATATTTACATATAAACATGGCTCGATGTCTCACAATTGGTAATTACGTTTGACTTTTGTTTGTTTTATTTAAAACGATTTCCTCTTCTAGAGAGTGACGCCATATTGAAAAATTTCAGGAGCGTTCGTTTTTGTAATAAGATTTAGATGCTGGAATGAACGAATTGTCAGCTTTCAACCAATGAGATTTGGCTGAATGTTAGAAAGGAGAATTTATTATTTTTGAATTGGAAAATTGGAAAGATCATGGTATATATATATATATATATATATATATATATATATATATATATATATATATATATATATATATATGATCCAGTTAATAATGGGTAAAATCCCATATCTGCCGAAAGTGATGAATATCCCGATGATGAGTCGGACTTTTTATTTAGGGGGAAAAGTAGGAAGTACTTCTTCTAAAGATGGTTGCGATTGTGATGATGTTGCTTCTAGGATGAAATGTAGGATTTTATCATAACGACTAAATGTTTTTAAAGAGGCGTTCTAAAGTTACACAAGATAGTGACTAATAGTCTAGACACAATAAATTTGTATGTGGCATCTGTTGTTGCAAACCTACGGTTCTTTTGTGCAAGAGGGGATTTCTGGAGTCAAAATATTATATAGAAAATGGTATTAATTGTAGTGTTTTGGGAGGTTGTGAGAAGTGGTGAAAATGAATTCTAGTGTTAAAAAAATAAAATTGTATTCGAAACTATATTCCGAATCTGTATCTATGTATTTACCTGTGTATCTCTTTATGTATTCATCTACCTATCTATCTATAGACCTGCATACTTATCTATCTATCTATCTATCTATCTATCTATCTGTCTATCTGTCTATCTATCTATCTACTTAAATATAGATATATCTATCTAGCTACAGCTCTGTGGACCTATCAGTCTATCTATCTAGATATAGATCTATATATCTAAATATAGATCTATCTATCTAGATAACAAATGTATATAAAACAATGTTAGATGTCGATGCTCACACTGATCCTTTCTTTGTGACCTTGATAAAAGAGACTGATGAGGAGATGATTTGGAACACGCGTATACACAAAATAAGTGTGCACGGATAACTGTAAGTAGTTTCTGAAACGTTCGTATATCATATGCTTAGCTATTAGTGTAATTATCATTATAATGATCACCAACTGTCAAAAGTCTACCATTATTATTATTATTATTATTATTATTATTATTATTATTATTATTATTACCAACATTACTTTTTTATTATGATGATGATCTTGACGTTTGGAACAAGTGCAAGTGTGCTACGTATATATCCCTGTTTTTTTAATTTATGAATCTAAAACCTGCATAAATAAATATAAGATAAGAATATGCAAAATAAATGCATACTGATAACTACAAAGAGTCTCTGTGATGATCGCACACCAGATCTTTGTTAACCGAATTCTTAGAATGCTACCAATAAATAATGTTTAGTAGTAGCGGAACATCGGAGATATAATCCTATCAGAAAAACCTTTACTGATAGAACTAATAAAGGGGAGCTTTAAATTGACCGGACAGTGTTCGGTCTCGCAAGTTCTTTTATTGATGAACTTGGAACAGATACTCTCGAGAAAACCATTCTTAATATGAATAGCAGTTATCTTTGTTAGTTCAGCTTAATTTTCTGGCCGTGCAGATCATAAGGACATGGCGAACTAAAGTTTTAATTAAACTTATATTCCTGCTCATTGGGGCAAAGAAATCCCAACTAACATAAAGTGCCGTGAAAGTTGGTTTCCTGTATATTGTGGTAGAGAAAATATTCCCTGCTATTTTTACCAAAACATCCAAGAAGGGAAGAGAGACATCATACTTCTCCTCCATGATGAATTGTAAATGTTAGATGGAGATTATTTAATTGCAAGAAAAATTCACTCATCCTTGACAGGACTTGAAAATGATGAAAGTGTCATCAACTTTCCGCCAATAAAGAAAGGGTCTAGTAACCTGGGTGAACAAAACAGATTCATGAAACCTAGGAAAATATTCGCTAAGATTTCACTTAGAGGATTGCCCATTGTAACCACATAAACCTGCTGATACATTTCATTGTTAAAGCTGAAACTGACTTACTTAGTAGCCAGTTCCATGAGTTCCAGAAAAATATTCTGTGGAAAAGCGGGAGGGGTTAACGTGGTACGATGCAGCATATCGGCACATATGTGTATGGTTCCGTCAATAGGAAACTTCCTAAATAAAAAGCTGTTGAGCGAGGAATTAACCCCGGTTAGCTACCTTCATTTTCATTTTTTATTTTTTAAATCATCATCTTGATTGATCTGTATTTAGCCATTATACAATTCTGTACCCCCCAAAAAGATTTCCAAATATATATGAATATATGTATATATACATAGAAATACATAGAGATAATTAGATAAAGATGTACATATATATGCATATATATATATGTATATGTATATATATACATATATATATATCAAGATATATATATATATATATACATACATATACATAAAGGTGTATTGAGAAAGAGATATATATACACACACATACACACACATATATATATATATATATATATATATATATATATATATATATATATATATAGAGAGAGAGAGAGAGAGAGAGATGCATATGCATATATATACGTAGGGATATATATACACGTATATATATATATATATATATATATATATATAAATCAAGAATATATATATATAATATAAATATATATATATATATAGAGAGAGAGAGGGGGCGGAGACAGACATGTATATGAATATATAGATATAAATATAGATATATAGATATTTATGGTTGTGCATGTGACAGTAATACTATTGACTAGTTTCATGTTATATTCATTCCAACTGGCCGCAAGCCAGAATTTTTCTTATCCACCGATGATTGACTATCAGTTATTCTGTTGGCACGAGGGTGTAATCTTCTTTGTCATTTAAGATTTGTCACTACAAGATATAAATCCCGTACGTATTTTCGGCCTTCAACTCAGTATTTTATCCTGTGTTACATTTCTCTCCCGGGGCCAGCTATGTTGGAATCACGAGTGACCGGCAAATTTGCACTTGTGAAGACTGTTGATCGCGTTAACCTCTTACGTCTTTGTTCTTTTACAATTAATAGCATGTTTAAGAGCGTTTCCATTATCATAACGCAAAATGACGCAATCGTTTCTCCAGAAGCAAAGGAGCAAGACTATCTTTATTTATTAGTTGTATTTCTGTACCAATCGGTAGAATTCCTTGGTTGTTTCTCTAGCGGCAAAATATGGTATCTGTTCTGATGCCATACTTTAGCTTTTACAACTTCAGTCAGCAAAGGAGATATTATTCACGACTAGAACAGGTTTCTCAATTCAGAGTGCATTTTCCTGATTGAATTTGATTTTTTCCTGATTAAAAATTGGGTTTGAGTCTTATTTTACTCTAATGGGAGGTAAACATATAGGGACATACCATAGTGTTATGTGATTGTGTCTGCACTAGGAAACGGATGCTGCCAAGAATCGAACATTTTAACATGCTGAAAGAAATAGACATTATGAGGAAGAACATCTTGGAATTTACAATATAGACTTTTTATCATTTATTTATACATGCACTGTAGTTATATTTAACATACATCAAGTGTTATAAATAAACAGATTGGCATGAATACACGGTAAACTATAATTGAATAAACAATTTTTTCCCATGAAGACAAACACACACACATACATACATACACACACACACATACATACATAAGGTTGGTGCAAAAATAATGTCGTCTATTAAAAAAAATTATTTTGTACACCAACCTAATATATGCATATAATTATTTACTGCAACAATTATTAAATACCTACAGACACTATTGTTTTATCTTTTCAGGAATCATCTGCGCATGGTGTCACGATTAAAACCGAGCGAGAGATTCGAACTCGGCAACGAAGCCGTCTCTGGCTCCATTAGCAAGTACAAACTCCATTCGGCCGTCGTTAACCATTAGAAATATTGTTGAATTTAAACATTTTAAATGCTTTTTAATGTCTATCATAGTGATCTAATCATTATATCATGATCTACGCATGCGAGTTAAAGTGGCCGAATTTATTTCAACTGTAACGTGCTCAACGAAAAGAAACGAGTTTCTTTAACGGGAGACATAGTTATTTACTGTGATAATTATTAAATACCTACAGACACTGTTGTTTCATCCTTTCGGGAATCATCAGTGCAGGATGATTAACATCGGTCAAGAGATTCGAACCCGGCAACGAAGCCATCTCTGGCTCCATTAGCAAAAACCATATATGTCCTCTATCTATTCTATTTTCTATTCTATCTTCTTCTATCTATCTATCTATCTATCTATCTATCTTGTTTATATATATATATATATAAAATGAACTCATTTTTCTCGTGTGAGTTTGACCTTAATAGGATTATAAATCAAGACATTACATGCAAATGTAATGTGCACAAACTCCAGCACGGGATCTGAGGTGTGATATAGGGCTATTACATCTACAGTTCCTCGATAACCGTACATTCCTATATTTTCCCGGTGAGTGTTCACTGCCCAAACCGGTTAGATTCAATGGAAGTTGCAATATCGTTTCTCTTTATTAGATTTCTCCTTTTCCCGCTCCCCATTTACACCACATCGGATGCGTTCACAAGGAACAGTACGATGAAACAACGGTTGGGAATCATACAAGGTTATTTATGCCGGGTTTTTTATCTTCTTTCCCTGATTTATGCTTTCTGTTTTTTCCCTAAATAAAATAAAAATACAAAAATATAAAAAGAAAACGCGATTACTATTATAGTTTTCTTTTTTCTGTTTTTTTTTTTTAGTTAGTGTAAGACGCAACCTGCGGGACTAATCCCGTTCTTACTTCCGGTTTTAACGACTCTAACCTTGAAATATAACTATACCTTTATTTATTATTGCTTGCAACTAAACATTTATTTTTACACAAAGAATTAATTCTTTACTGTTTATTATTACAACGCAACGATATCGTGAATTCACTTGCATTGCACTTCAATTAAAATTAAAACTAATAAATTAATTTAGAATTCGAGAAAACAAAAAAATTCATTTAGAATTCGTTCACTGCGGAATTGATATTTGACCTAATTCACTTTTTAGTTAATTCATCACTTTTTTTTTCGATTTTTTTTTGCGCTTTCGCTTCAATGATTCGAGTTCGAGCCCCCCCCCCCTCCCCAATCAAAGTCTTTGGGGATTTTTCAAACACCCGGGCACCGCCGGACCGTTCGTATTGCATCACGTTCATTTTTTTTAATTGTATTTTTTAAGGATTTTTTCTTGATAGTTTTAACATTGTTTTTTTCTTAACATTTAAACAGGGTTATTACTTAGCTTTGTCTTCATCTTGCCCCCCCAACCACTCACGCATCTAAAAACCGGGCAAGCCGGGTACCCACCGTTTGTATATATATATATATATATATATATATATATATATATATATATATATATATATATGCTGTAAATTTACTGAAACTCATGTGTTTATAAAAAAAAGTGTTCAATATTATGTAGAGCATTGCGCCTTAAAATATTCTGTACCTCTATAAGGCCACCATTCCCCCATGTTTTGAGTACTGTTGTCACATTTCAGCTGATGCATCTGCTACTAGCCTGTCACTCCCGGACAGGGTTAAAAAGAAAGACGCCAACCTGATAGGTCGTGAACTGTCATTTAAGATTCAGTCTCTGTCCCATCGACAAAATATTGCATCCCTCTGCAAGTATTTTAATGGTGAATTCTCTGACGAACTACAAGCACGTGTGCCCCTCGAAGTAAATACCTCAGACAAGCAGCTAAATCCCACCGCTACACAGTAGAGATCCTTAGATGTAAGAAAGCCTTCCACTCCAATAGTTTCTTCCCCAGAACTGCTAGACTTATGAACTCCTTTCCGGAATTCTGCTTTCTCAACTGTACTGATATGCAGAAGTTCAAGTTTAATGCGAACAGACACCTTGCTGCTCATCCCTTCATAACATCGCTGCAACTTATGTCCCCGATAGTAGCACCCTACTTCCAAATGCACTGTGCCTGGTTTGGGGTGAAAATTTGATAATAAAAAAAATATTCGCAATTTATATGGATACATATTTGTTCTTAAACTGTAAAACCAGATTTTGAATAATCCTTCCTTTGTACCAATTTTTTAATCATTTTTTTTAAA
This sequence comes from Euprymna scolopes, assembly GCF_053919585.1. Taxonomy (NCBI): domain Eukaryota; kingdom Metazoa; phylum Mollusca; class Cephalopoda; order Sepiida; family Sepiolidae; genus Euprymna; species Euprymna scolopes. The sequence goes on along the minus strand of NC_136513.1, from coordinate 75,174,586 downwards.
TTTCTCTATTCTAGGATGCTCAGCTACGCCTGCCGTGTAGATTTTGTAGGTGGTCAGGCTCATTCTTCAATGATGTCTTATAGAATGACATCCATGACTCTCGTAACTATTTCTAATACTTAAAAAGAAGTTTAATGTTGAAATAAAGCACAAATATGAGTTAAATTAGAGTAAAAATTACAAATATAATATTAAAACTCCTAAAAACATTTTAGATTTTGAAAAAAAAAAGCTATTGCGTGTTATCTTTTATTATTTAAGAAAGTGGCGTACTTTTCCGAGGAGAAAATAATCTATTTGGCAAAGTTAGAGCTTAAAGGACTAAAAATGTTTAGTGGATATTTTTAAGTAAATATGAAAATAAATGTGCTTAGTCTTGGATAATATATTTATTTGTTTTTTGAAACTCTTATATACCTTGTATATATATATATATATATATATATATATATATATATATATATATATATATATATATCAATAATCATTTCCCCAATTACATTGTTGATGAACAAATAAAAAAAAAATGCTACAATCTTCCGATAACCAGAATAATAACGTTAGCCAACACCGCAATGCAAACCCCATTAATATATTTTACCAAAATCAAATGACGCCTAATTTCAGAATCGAAGAAAATGCAATAAAAAATATTATACGAAGATACTTGACGCCTGTTGATAGTAATTTTAAAATTAAATTTATTATCTATTATAGGAAATTTCGAACACAAAACCTTGTGGTTAAAAACAACTCTTCACCGGTGATAAAAACGTTGGACCAAACCAATGTAGTGTATAAATTTAAATGCTCTATTGGAGAATGTAACTCCAAAAATAATACATACATTGGGCATACAACAACAACGTTGTCCCGGCTAATAACTATGCACCTTAACGACACAAGCGCGATTTACAAACATTTAAAAAAAGAACATAGCTGTCCCCCTCCAATGTTAGAAAGGTCCTCGTTGACAACACAAAAATCATACAACGGGAAAATAATGTAAAAAAATTAAAGATTCTTGAAGCGTCGTACATTAGAACTCTTACAACCTAATATAAATGACATTGCATTTCAAAAAAGCAGTAACGTTCTGAAATGTCTTGCGTAGTCCGTGTTGGACGGACTTCGTACATTGTGTCTACGAACTTGCTGGTTTTAACACTCGAATTTTTAATCGACTTTTATTTTAACTCATCACTGAATATATATTTTTTAGTTTTCATTTTTAATCCTCATTTTCGCAATCCTGTATTTTTAACACCTGATGATGATTCATGGACGAATCGAAAGCGCTCGTAACAGCAACATGTATGGATCCTTTATTAATATTTTTGATTTTGAAACAAAAAAGACAATACGAAAAATTGAAAAAAAGAATTATAAGAAAAAATGTCTCCGTTGTATTTAATAATATTTGCTTGAATATATATATATATATATATATATATATATATATATATATATATATATATATATATATATATACGTGTGTGTGTGTTTTATTAATTTAAAAGCAAGTCTTGTCTCCATATATGCGAATCACAATGCAGTTGTCTCTATCTTGACTCACGTGCAAATTAAGAACGGAGAAAAACGTTGCCGCCAGCAAAACAGATTAGTAATAAAAATGTCTGACGCGATAAAATGATGACCTACATACACGCACATCTATGTGGGTAAGTATATTTTTTTCGTACGTGAATAGATATATATTTTTCTATATATTTTGCTGCTCTATTTATTCATGCGTTTCGGGATTGCGCTAAAGGTGTCATGTTAAAGTTTCGAACCACAGATCGCATTTTTAATCTTGGAAGGTTTAATGCCAGAACCAACGATGCATCAAGTCTTGGTCAAGGAGCTACTGTACGCAGCCGATGCAGATTATTTTTTTGTTGCACACTGAGGCTGATATGCAGCATATAATGGATAACTTTGCTGACTCCTGCACTACCTTTAGTCTGAGGATCAGTCTGTCTAAAACAAAGGTGATGTTTACTCCTGCACCGTGCATGTCATACGTGGAGCCGAACATCATTTTATGTGGTGTTAGACTAGGAGTAGGTGATTCGTTTGTTTACCTTGGTAGTTCTTTGTCTTGACATTGAAATCCGCAGACGAATTCAGAAGGCATCGGTAGCTTTTGAAAGGTTGGAAAAGAGAGTGTGGTCTGATCGTGGCATCACAGACAGAAATAAGATCTGCGTTTACAAGACCTGTGTGCTAACCACACTGTTGTATTCATCGGAGACATGAACATTGCATCGAAGGCACATTAAATGGCTTGAATGATTTCACCAAAAATGCTTGAGACGTATCTTAAACATCAAGTGGCAAGCACAAGTACCTGAACAATGTTGCTCTAGTGTTGAGGCCCTTGTAATCAGATCTCACACGCGTTGGTTGGGCCACCTGGTTTGAATGAAAGATTGTAGGCTGCTAAAACACATTTTTTATGGGGAGCTGGAAAATGGCAAGCTCCCTTAACACAAGCCTAGGAAGAGGTCTAGCGACTCTATAAAGAATAATTTGAAAGTCATACAAATCGACATCGACACATGGGAAGAACTTACTTTGCAAAGGCCGAATTGGTGAAAGATAATACGTGAAAATTGTAATGCTCTAGAGAAATGAAAGCTGGCCCGCAAGAGTTTAATTGATGGTCTTAACCAAGACACACAGAGCTGAAAATGCAACACTTGTGAACGAGTGCTTTTGTCAAAAGCTGGCTATGTCAATCAACTTAAGTCGCATAAAACTCCTGTCCAGGTCAACTTTGCAGATATTAGTCCGAACCAAACTGTTTAATATGCAGCAAAGTTTGCTGGTTTGAGAGGATATGTAATTGTTCATAGAAATACCTTTCAACTTCCAGAGGAAGTCAACTTAGTGGAAATTGCTCAATTTGTATGTCACATTTGCTTAAAGATGTGAAAATCTGCGGCGGGAGTGCTGACACATCTGAGATGGCATGGGCGAGGAGATTGGAGAACTCAATGTGACGGCGATCATCTGGAAAGATGCAGCAATCATTATATATATATATATATATATATATATATATATATATATATATATATATATATACGTCTTCGCTGGCTGGGCCATGTGCGCAGGATGGATGATGGGCACATCCCTAAAGACCTTCTCTATGGCGAGCTTGCCTTAGGCTCAAGAAAGATGGGGCGACCCCATCTTCGCTACAGGGATGTCTGCAAGCGTGACATGAAGGCTCTCTCGGTGGACAGGAATACATGGGAAGCCTCTGCAGCTGACAGAACTGCCTGGAGGAAAATGATACGCCAGGGGATTATCATCAGCGAGAGGACCCTCCATGTATAAAACGCTGCAAAGAGAGCTAGGAGAAGAGCGAGTGTACAGGCGGAACAGCCGGACGAAGCGGCAAATTGCATAACAACCTTCGTATGTCAAGGCTGTGGCAGACTATGCAAATCAAGAATTGGTCTCTACAGTCACACAAAAGGATGCATACAGGCAACATCTTAATACGGCGCTGATCCATAGTCGTTTCGACTGACGGATGCCACACACATCCTATATATATATATATATATATATATATATATATATATATATATATATATATATATATATATTATGTATGTATGTACAATAAGCATGAATGAGAACCGTAAATCAAAATTTACCTTTAATGTTTCTGGGGGGACAGAATACCTCAAATAAAGATGATTAATAAATCCTTATTTGGCGGAGTTACAAAAAATACAAAATTCTTTTCTTCAGAGTAAAGAAATATTTTAGCAAATTTATACATATAGCAAAGCTAAAAATTTACTTGTTGCAGCATTGTATGAAACTGCATTGTATGAAACTGCATTGTATGAAACTGCATTGTATGAAACTGCATTGTATGAGGGTGGTCATAAAATGCAAAATAACATAAAAAATATTTGTTAACTGTTTATGCAAATGAACAAAAAATGAAAAACAAACTGAAATTGGTAATTCCCCTGTGTAATGAAGTCTTTTGGTGAGATCAAACCTAATTAATATACCTTATCGAACAGGAAAAAAAAGGAGTCAAAATTTAAAAACCCAAAAATTCAAACTCTTTGCCCCCCTTCTCTCATTATCCCTCTCTTTTTTCTTTTCTCTTTACCATCCTCTCTCTCCCTCCCCTCCCGCTCCCTATAACCACATATCTCCACCGAATCCTACGTGAATCTGCTACCCCCACACACACAATACAACCTAATATACTTTAAACTTCAAAACTGAAATATTGTCATTACACGCCTTCCCCCTCTCTTATCTCCTACCCCAAAACACCCCTCTTTTTCCATATTCCTCCTAAAAATAATTCTTCCTAATACTAACCAACCATTTCTGTAAGGTCTGAAGAGGTTATTAGATCGTAAACACGGTCCAACATCCGAAACATATGTAACCAAACAGATAAAACGGTAAAAAAAATAAAACACACACACACACTCACACACACACACACACACACACACACACACACACACACACACACACACATATATATATATATATATGTATATATATATATAGTAAGTTATAAAATATATATGGCAATTAAGCTACACTGAATATTCCGCGTCTCATCCACTCTAGGACTCTTCAGGCTTATGCGCATAAGCCTAAAGAGTCATAGAGTGGATGAAACGCTGAATATTCAGTGTAGCTTAATCGCCATATATATTTTATAACTTACTAACTAGCTCTACCCACGTATTGAGCACTTTTGAAGTAAATGCTTAAAGTTTACGCATAAATTCATACTTTTGTATATTAATTTTATGTGAGTAAATGAAGTAGTTATATATATATATATATATATATATGTGTGTGTGTGTGTGTGTGTGTGTGTGTGTGTGTGTGTGTGTGTGTGTGTGTGTGTGTGTGTGTGTGTGTGTAGTATAAATAGCAGTTCACTTTTTTAGAAGAAAATGATATTCTAAACATGAGATTAAAAGAACGACCACGTGCGGATTTTTTTTCAAATAAATAAATATTCATTTATTTAAAGTTTGGAATTTTCGGCTTATAACAAAGCTTTCATGAAGATATTTTTACAAAATAATACAATACATTTATTCTTTCTTTTTCTTACTTACTATGATGTCGTTTGACACAGTCTATTTGTCGAGGATTATAATTGTGTATTGTCCAGGCTAGTGAAACTTTAAATAAATGAATATTTGTTTATTAAAAAAATAATAATCTGCCCGTGGTCGTTCTTCTAACCTCATGTTTAGAATTTTGTTTTCTCCGTGCTTCTAAAAAGTGGATTACCTCTAAGACTACACATTTGCACCGAACCAGCGTACCCACTGGACTGGGTAATACATAATCATTATCTGCGACAAATAGACTGTGCCAAACGACATCATGGCAATTAAGAAAAAAATAACCGTGTTGCATCGTCTTGTTTTTTTTTTTTAATCCTGACGAGGGTTTGTTATAAGCCGAAAATTAAAACTTTAAACAAATAGATATTTGTGTACTTAAAAAAGAAATCCGCACGTGGTCGTTCTTCTAACCTCAGATATATATATATATATATATATATATATATATATATATATATATATATATATATATATGATTAGTTTTTTTGGAAAAAGAATTCCAGCAGAGTGCTCAATTAAAAGGAAAATCCAAATTTTAAGAGCGTACTTATATTTTGTGTACAGAAAGTTGTTAGTTGAGACAGGTCATTGGTACCGTCGGTTTCAAGCCCGATAATAAGGCCCGTTTAAGGTATCCTTATCGAGCTCTCTTCAGCCAATATTCGTCTATATATATATATATATATATATATATATATATATATATATATATATATATTAGTTTAGTGGTTAAATTTGAAATTCTGAAAAACAACATATAGACACATATATTCGAATTAAGAATTTATTGTTTGACAAAATGAATATATAGAAGGGGTTATGTTAATTTACTTAATCCATGGATTTTCAATAATGGCTCATATCATCAGAGGAAATGAAATGCGGTTAACGAGATTCACAACAGAAGCCACTCCTCTAAATCACCGTTCTGAATATCATCTCCCAGATTATTTTGCTATTTTGCTACCCATACTATTGATCTCGAGGTCCATTGCATACATACCTCAATGCTCACATTCTATTACCCGCGGGGATAATTACAATGGAATGGTATATCCATCCAACATCGGATACACTGTGTCAACACCGAAAAAGATTTTGGACTAAATACGCCAATACACACTCAACGTACCGACGAATACGGCTGCCCCGTATACCTTTCGGAAATTCAATAAGTAGCAATACGCTTTTTTTGCTATATGGAAATACTACCTTCTCCCATGGACCTATCCTTTGCCCACCTGGATTATAACCCCGGAGGACATTGTTACTCCTTCCGATATTGGACTGTCCATGTTGTATCAAAGTCACTATTCCTATAAGTATATCCATATAATTATCAACAACCACTCTAAAAACTATTTTCAATATTTGTGCTGAAAAGCAAAAAAAGTGTCTATTCACAGCTGAACATTTTGCTAACCATTTTGTTGTTTTTTTTTTTTTTTTAGAATTTAAAATTTAACCGTCAAACTTATATATTGCTCTATTCTTAAATATTGAGCTTTTCGTTTTTGGCTAGGATCACCCTGAAATTGTTACTTCAAGTAATATCTATCAGGTTTTTCATCTGAATTCTATCAGTGTCTTATCTCGCTTATATATATATATATATATATATATATATATATATATATATATATATATATATATATATATATATTCGAAAATCTGTGTATTACATATAGAGATCAACTTTTTTCTCATAGGAAGGAATGCTTTTGTTTATTTATTTTATTTATTTATCTATTTATCTATTTAAAATTTCGACTGAAGTAAAATGAAAGAAAAAGAAAGGAAAACGAAATATGAAGGTCTTATGTATGACATGAAAAGAAACTGAAATTTTGAGAAGATCTATATCATTCTAGTAAGTATAGTAGCGACTGGGCTCATTAAAATGAATTTCAAAAAACTACCTAGCAATATACCTGGTGAACCAAGTGAAAAAGAGATTCAAGCAGTTGCACTTAAACCGACGGTCAAAATCTTAAAAGGAATTACCAGTTGGAATATATGAAATAGCGGATGTATGTTTGGCATCCGTTAGAATGCCCCATCGTAAGCTCGAACAAGTTGATAAGAAAATATGAAAAATAAGTCCCTTAACATGTCCCACCAAATACGTACTAATTCACACATTTGTGAGGGATTATGCAAGAGTGAATGTTGGTTGAATAAACATATACGCTCGACATCAATATGTGTTCGTATGAAGGGTATCAGCTTTTACACACATAAATGTGGTCGCTTGATCAGAAAAAAAAGATGTTGATTGGTGATTAACTGAAGGTCGCTAACGTGACATAAATTGAAATTCTCAATTTCAAAATGAATTGTTCCAAAATCAAAATATGTCTTTCTATTCAACAGGGGTGTCCTTACAAGAAAATGACAACTGCTCAGTCAGTTTTGTAGGGCAGGGGAAACTTCGCCTAGTGTGATTTAGATTGTCGGACTGACTTCCTCATCTTGGTTGTTATCGTCACAACGTTTCGGCCGTTTTGCCCTCCTGCCTTCATCAGGTGTTTTGTATCGAACTGGGGAACCGTTGGTTAGGAGTCTCGAACCCAACCCTTTATTAGGGCAGAACGTTGTGACGTTAACAACCAAGATGAGGAACGTTGTGACGTTAACAACCAAGATGAGGAAGTTAGTCCGAGAATCTCAATCAATGAAAACACCTCATCTCAAAAATACAGACAATTACTTCGCCTAGTGTGTTGATTATTCAAACCTTCCACCTTACCTTGAGTCTTCAAAGGATGTAAATCAGTATACATAATATAAATAATTATACAGGTCGATTGACAAAGCGCCGTTGAATTTCTACGGACTTCTGCTGGTTTTAAATATATATGAATAAAGATTTTGTAAGGCTGTCGGTATCAGTCACATTGTTAAACGTAATGCATATATATATATATATATATATATATATATATATATATATATACATTATACATATATATATATATATATATCGCGTAGTTTTCTTGAAGCATTGTTAGTAAATAAAAGGTATTTTTAGAAGGCTAGAACAACGCAGGAATGTACAGTCGTTGTGTGAAGATAAATAAATAAATATATATATGAATAATAAATAATTCAAGTTTTTTATTTATCTATTTTTTTATTTATTATATATATATATTTTTAATATATGTTTATTAGTTTAACTATCTGAATTTTAACTGTGGGTGGTATTTGATCCTTTCGGGTAATAACCCATCGTCAGTGGAGAAATGAATCATTTCTCTAGGATGTAAATTGCAAAATGGTTGTTTTATTTTTATTTAAATCAAAACGCTCAAAGATTAACGTCGTAAATGTCAAGCGGAAATAATTTATTGTGTATTTTAAATTCAAACGGTTCATTCAGTTATTTGAAATCAAATACCACCTAAAGTTAAAATTCAGGATGATATATGAATATATATATATATATAATTTTAAAAATAATTAAAAAATATTGAATTATTTATTATTCATATATTTATTTATCTTCACACAACGCCTGTACAATCCTGCATTATTCTAACCTTCTAAAAATACCATATATATCTATATAATTATAAAATTTAAATGACCTTGTAACGATGTATGTAACGCACTTTCCGGTTTACGACATCCAGTTGCGCATGTGCGCGGGACATGCGCACTGAAATATTAACGTTATTATTTCGAAATTATTATTTAACATGGGAAGAGTGGGGTTTTAAATAACTAAAACGTAATACAGAAATGAACGATGTAAAAAAAAAGCATACAATATTAACAGTTGTTTATTTTGATAATTTAAACGCGAAAAAAAATCAAAAGAACAATTGGGACGCTGAAATATTAACGTTATTATTTCGAAATTTTTATTTAACATGGGAAGAGTGGGGTTTAAAATATCTTAAACGTAATACAGCAATGAACGATGTAAAAAAGCAGATATATCAAAATTTGAATTTAACTATAATAAGTATTATCGTATCTGTTCAGTGCACATTTACCTATAATTATGGGCAACCACTTATAATTCAGTAACTGTAAATTTTTTTTTCAAAAATAATCAATTATAATAAACAGAACGACTCAAAGAAGTCTATCTATATTCTTTTTTATTTTAATATACTTTCATAGAAATGTTTCTGTTATGTCAAAAAAAAACTTTTTTCTTTAAGTCACAAGTGTCACGCTCATATATGAATTCCATAGCTAATATAACATTCTGACCCAACGGGTCACCGGTAGTCTAGAATAAATTAAAATCGAGGCAAAACAAAAACACCAGTACAAAAATTTGAAACATTTTCTTGTGAAAAGTGTGACGCTGTTCCATTTAAGCAACGGGAAATTACGTTGAACGGGAAATGACGTTGAACGGGAAATGACGTTGAACGGGAAATTACGTTGAACGGGAAATTACGTTGAAAAATCAAAAAAGGTGTGAGAAAGAGATTTTTAATAACGTCATATAGCCGTTAATGTATTTTAAAAAAAATATTAGGCAGTTTCTTACTGGAAAAAATACGTCTGTAAAAATTCAAATATAAGCATGTAACTGCAATTAAATAAAAGGAAGCGTTTATGAACAGAGAACTCGGTTTGTTCGTTTTTATTTCTTTATTTCGTCGAATTACTATTTCATTTATTCTCATCATATATATATATATATATATATATATATATATATATATATATATATATATATATATATATATATATATATGATAATTGGAATAGTAGATATGTTAGCCCCTTTAAGAAATGTCGGTCAGTTTAGCTCTCATGCGCAGATCATCATATAATGGTTAGATCACTCTGACAGATATAAAAACATTTTTAAAAATAAGTGTTTCAAATACAACTGAGTTTTTCGCGGCTGACGGTGGCCGGGTGGATTAGGTCCTTGCTAATGTAGCCAAAGATAGCTTCTATGTCGGGTTCTAATCTTTCGAGTAGTTTTAATCGTGACACCCTGCACTGATGATTCCCAAAAAGGATGAAACACTAGTGCCTGTAGGTATTTAATAATTATTGATATATATATATATATATATATATATATATATATATATAACTGAATGCCTGTGTGTGTGTGTGTGTGTGTGTGTGTGTGTGTGTGTGTGTGTGTGTGTGTGTGTGTGTGTGGTCACAAATAGGCTCCTTTATGGTTGACTATTTAAAAAAAAAACTGATTATATATAATGATAGAAGATTTATCGAGACACAGGAATGGGTATGTTTGATCCTGCAGAATGGTGGTTCATTAAAATTCTGGGGTCTGCGGACGCGCCTGGTCCACAAAGTAAGGAAATAAAAAATTTAAAAATAAAAAAAACGTTTACACGTGTTTTTGATATAGATGTATATGAGAATATTTTGATAAGTATGTTTTAACTTACATGGGGATGGTATAATAAAATTTTGGCGTCTGCGTTTTCGCCTGGCCTCCATAGAATGGAAATAGGCACAAACTTTATTAAAGACTTTTCATATCTATCTGTGAAAGTATAATTTGATAATTATTTTTCAGTTTGAAGAAATATGGTATAATAAAAGTATGGTGTGTTCGTTCGTGCCTGACCTCCATAGAATAGAAATATGTCACAAAGTTTAACAAGTTTGTTTTTCTTTATATAGATCCAGAGAATATTGTGATAAGTGTTTCAGTGTGAACAGGTATGGTATAATAAATTATGGGGTTTATCTATTTTATTTTTACTTTCATCATATTTTGCTTTCGTTTTGAAAACCCCAAATTCGAAGTTATCTCTTTACAACCCTTCCTTTTCATAACCTATCATACTTTCATAAATCAGAGTCCATTTTCTGTAGGCTGTTTTTGAACTCAGTTAACGACGGGTAATTTTGCTATTATATATATATATATATATATATATATATATATATATATATATATATATATATATATATAATGTGTGTATCTTATTTTGATGAAATCTATATCCGATGTATTACGTATTAAAAAATTACTGAGAGAGCGATAGCCGAACAAAATCTTTATGTATATGTGCTACCGATGTTAAGCCACGTTGCGCCGGCTCAGTACCAGTGGGATGATCATTTGAGAATACCAGGCGCTGTATGTACGAGGGCGTCGATAAAATTAATAATTATTCAAATAACATAGCATAAAGAGTAAACAATAAATTCCCAATAAACAAAGCAGATGTTGTCGCCAGAAATCGAAACAGCAACCTTGAGATCTTCAATCTCATATTCTACCAACTAACCTATTTTTGACTTTCTTATGAACTGCGCTTAAGATATTACCTTAACAAAACAATAATAATTTCGGCGTGACGTCGTAAATTTATAATATACATCGTGTTTCAAACCATAAATTTATACAAACATAATAATCACAAAATCAATAAATATATTACAAACTAGTATTAAATACAGTGGAAATTATTTTAATAGTAAAAAACATATTTTTTTTTAATTAACCAAATATACTAAGTTAAATAAGCCAATCCGCGTTTACAGTGGTTACCAGCACATTGCTCATAGGTTTTTGCTTTAGAGCACCCCCTCTCGTGGGACGTATCAGTTCTACTAGAAAAAAAGTCAATAGACGACAACGTGTTGTAAAATATGAGTCTAACCCTAACTGTAATACGTTCACGATTTAATGAAAACAATGGTTACTTACCAGGAGACAATCAGCATCGTCGATATATCCAGATAAAGAAGACTGAAATAAATTCCACCACTCCAGTGTGAAGATAGGGCTTATCATTTGGAGCGGGAGAGGCTCTGATTGACTTAAATGGATTAAAAACGACTAGGACGAATAATACCAACGCTCGAAACAAAAGTAATAATCCAAGTAATTGTGTTGGCTTTCTCTAAATACACGATGGAATATATTATCTTTGCTTCTCAAACCGAAAATTGATATCGGCCATGTTCAGCTTGAAGGAGACTTTTGTTTCTCTCGTTTGTTTACACTTGATAAAGACACGATGACGCTGACCAAACAGATTAAGTTCTAATCTCTCTCTCTCTCTCTCTCTCTCTCTCTCTCTCTCTCTCTCTCTCTCTCTCTCTCTCTCTCTCTCTCTCTCTCTGTATATATTTATATATATATATATGCAACATTTTTAAAATAACAGTTTAAACAAGTTCAGAATCTCTTCTAATAAATAAATATACTTATTTATTAAAATTAGATGAATATAATTTTGATAGACAAATATGTTTATTTATTGAAAGAGATTCTATACTTGTTTGGCTTTAAACCATAACATTTTGTAATATATATATATATATATATACATTTTGCATATATATATATATATATATATATATATATATATATATATATATATATATATATATATGCAAAACTAGCTTTCTTTCTATGTTCTCATCAAGTAAAATGATCCTCTAGAAATCAGAAAATCGGCCAATATTAGAAGCCCATACTTGTGGATATCGGACTGGAAAAAGATTTTTCCGAATATTTACCAATTCAAGGCCTGCTGGATTTGGGAATACCCGCACTCCAAATATGCGTTTATGACTCAACGGATAAGGGTTTAGAAATTTACACACCAATGTACGTATCTCATTATCGATGGAAATATATGCAATGGAATTGAACAGTGATTCAATATTTTATGCATTATCTCCGCACCCCCAAGGATCCTGGATTTCTTCTACCAATGATCTTTATATCGATGAAGAGGACGACTATTTCATGTGCTTTTCGAAATAACGATATAGGACAACCAAACCTTCTTGATACATCTTATTACTGATTTTCCCCTGGATCACTGCTCCTTCCATCTGGCAGTAATATCCCAGAAAATCCTGAACGCATTCTGATGATGGACTGCCCAGGTTGTATGAAATCCTTTTTGTCTATGACTCTTATTCATCATTCAAATAACATGCTCAATATATGTGCTAAAAAGCAAAATACTTGCTCATACATAGCTGAACATTTTTCTAATAACATTTCATTTCCACTGATTATATGAGCTATTATTGAAAATACATGGATTAAGGAAATAAACATAATTTTTCTCTGTATATTCCTTGTTTCAAACAATAAATTCTTAACTTAAATATATATGTATATATTTTGATTTACAGAATTTAATTTTAAAGTATTACCTTAATGTAATATTTGTCAGGATAATTCACTTGATCTCTCATTTCTGACTTATATATATATATATATATATATATATATATATATATATATATATATATATATATATATATAGTAAATAAGAGGCTATCGATGAAGCTAAGAATATTAATATGCGTTTTTGGAAAACTTCAGGAAAAAAAAGAACAGAACACATTCAGGTTCCGATATGAATATCCGTCTTTAGATTCTATTGCAAAATGAAAGTCAAACGATTTAAAGGTGAAAATTCAAAGAAGCTTTCAGGAAATGTTCAAAGAGTGTCAGAAACGGCAATGGCAAACTGGAAATGTGACAGGCTAAAACTAAATTCTGAAAAATATTTCAAATGTTACATTTTCAGAAAACGCACTTAAATTACAACAAAAAGCTCACTGACCAGTTTTCCTAAAACTCAATACAATTCTAGTCTAAATAATCAACAAATTATCAAATGGAATATGTACATAGTTTCCTGTCCAAATCTATTCTTTTCATTCGTAAATTGACATTAAACTAAAGTATTGTATAACCCTGCTCTATAATTTTATTTATGAGGGGCATTCCAAAGGTTTAGCCTCCTATTATTTTATTCTGAACAGAGAGGATTGCGAATTGCATTGTTATAGTGACTATGTACAAAATTAAACCTTAAAGTCCCGTCTCTCTTTTGTAGCTATTGACTCTCTATTCTCTAAGAAAAACTCCTGCCATGGACATATGTCGGAAGCTAAGATATGTCATTGAATTTCTGGCAAAAGTTCATTGCGAATCATTGTGACTATGTAGAAAAATAAATTCTGGAGTACAAAAGGTCGCTCTCCAACTATGTAGTAAAAATATAGATGCTTATATTTGGAAAGGCCCGCGTATTTTATCATATTGCCAAATTTGAAATAACTATTTTAACGTTTTTCATTTTGTAATTATTTTTCTTCGGGAATTCCCATAATAATTATCTATGTAAAAAATATAGAAGCATAAAAGAATTGTTTTTTTTTTCATATTTACATACTATATATATATATATATATATATATATATATGTACTTGTAAAAACCAAAACAATAAAGAAAGAGATTACACCATATTTGTATTTTTTCGAATGTTACAATTGTTTCAAAATAAACTAGACAATTTTTCCTTGTTTTGGTTTTTGCAAGTATATATGAATGCTCGATTACAAAAATGTTAATCATGTTGCTTAATATTTGAGTCAATTTACTTGGCTTAATTTTTATTGATATATGTACATCCTCACTGGCTAATAGATTTTAATATATTAAATCTCTGAGAAAGCTTTTCTTAATATATAGTCATCCACAGATAGCTCTTCCGTCGATTCATAAGTGTGGTCAAACTTAGCGAGCGCACCAATTCCCAGATTCGAAATCCGAACGTTAGCCACTATCACTCATTAGCATACGCGTTTAGCCTTCTACCGTTAAAACCACCTAGCAACACAGATGGAAGATCCAGAATTAACATAAAAATGTCTGGTTGTTTGTTTATCAGCGAAACGGACAATGAAAATGCACCGAAGTTTTTTTATATTATTTGAGAACAGAGTAATTACATAAAAATTCCTGAAAGATATGTCCTCATTACATTTTTGTTGAATTCTCGAAACATGATTACACAACATCGATTATGTCATAAATGTTGTATTCTGAATTTGTATTTATTTGCTTCCCCACTGTGCAAATTAGGCACAAGGCCGTTTGTTAATGTCGAGAGTGAAAGGGAGGGAGACCAGCACCCCCAAGGCAGAGCTGGATAGTGACAATTTGGATGAAGGGTTTCCCCTACATCGACCATTAACTGATTGGTACAAGAGCAATGGCCTTATATGTAGGGTTAACCCCACATATGGTTTTGATATTCATTTGCTTCTGCATGAGAGCAAATTAGGCGTGAGGCCGTTTTTTAATGTGAAGAGGGGAGGGGAAGGGAAAGGGGACCAGTTCCCCTGAGAGAAGGGAAGGGGAGCTGGTAGTGAGAGCCTCTTGGTATATAGGGTTGCCTCTACATGGACCAGAAAATCGTTGCCACAAGGGCAATGGTCTTATATGTGGGGTTGCGCCTACATATGGTATTTGATTGCAGTATCTGCTGGAACAGATACTACAATTTGATCTTGTTACCCCTGCACGAAGGGCTCATATTTATTAGCTTCCTCACTTAGAAAATTAAGCACAAGGCCGTTTTTTAATGTGGAGAGTGAATGGGAGGGGAAACAGCTCCCACGAGGGGAACCGGATAGTGACCATTGGTATTAAGGGTATCCCCTACATGGACCAATAACTGATTGCTAAAAGATTAATGGTCTTATATGTGGGATTTGTATTTATTTGCTTCCTCACTGAGGAAATTAGGCACAAGGCCGTTTTTTAATGTGGAGAGTGAAGGGAAGGGGGACCAGCTCCCCTAGGGGTGGAGAATTGGATAGTGACAATTAGTATGAACGGTTTCCCTTACATTGACCAATAACTGATTGCTACAAGAGTAATGGTCTTATATGTGGGGTTGCAATATCTACCGGAATAGATACTACACTTTCATCTTGTCACCCATGCCATGGAGGACCGGGGCGAGTTGGTGTCGTATTCTGACTTATTGCTATTGCTTGCGTGGGTGTTATTACCAGCTGCCGATTATGATCAATAGTCGGCAGGACAAGAAATAAATAAAAAAACAAGTGAAGCATGCATGCCCCCCCCCGTGAGTGCACAGTGAACGAGGCATAAAAAAAGACTAAGTTCCGTATTTGCACCACCTCGCCATTTAGCCACTAAAGTCCCAGGTGACATCAAATCCTGATGAAAATGAACAAACGGTGCAGTTTTAGGCCTTAACATATATAAATTTGAGCTCTGCACCATGCAAGAAAAGAAATGACTAAGCCCATCCTTTGCTGTCCCCATGTAGATCCAAAAGTCTCCAAGGCCTAATTTGAGTTCAGAACCATGCAAAACTGCTAAATAGATATACACAAAAATTTTTAGACGAATATGGTAAAATAGTCCCAAAAATTGAGTGAATTTATAAGCCCTAACAGAGACCCTGGGGGCACACCTAAGAGTTATCGCGAAGTATAGAACAAACAAAATTATATAGAAATCAGTTAGTTACAACTTTTCAGAAAGTTTTATAAAAATCCTAGACATTTTTTTTAATAACCACAAAAGTGTCAATTTTAACCATTTTAGCCCGAAAGGCACCCCTAGGGGGCAACCGGAGTTTTTCCTGGAAATCTGTCCTGTTACTTTTTTATATCAATTTTTAATATTTGTGCAAAATTTCAAAAAATTCAAAGGTGTAGTTATTGAGAAAATTGTGGACAGACGAACGGACAAACAGACGAGGGTGAATTTATAGGTCCACCCTCGTTTTGTCGGGGACCAATAATTAATTATTTAGTAATATTATCGTAAAACTATATCATAAAAACAACTTAATACATAAAGGTAAAATTGCCGGCTATAGTCGAAGACAACCGAACCCTTTTCATTAACTCGATTACATCAAGGTGTAGACGGGAACCCTAATGACATCGACGTATAGATGAGAGTTCTACTTTATTTCAAGTATTACTCCACTTGTACTTGATCTGACATCCATAATACTGTTTTTTTTTATTTTAGCAAAGAGGCATAACGTATCGTTTTTAAGTCTTTAATACGACTCGAACGAGATGTGTAACTATTTGCCAATTAGCGAACACTTACCGTTATACCGAGGTTTTTACATGACACAGTGTACACTACACTATCGAAAATAAATTTCAAATTTTAAAAACATATATACGTGATATATCAATAGAGATAAGTTGAATATATAAATGATTGATGGATGGGGGTGAGAATTTAATCATTACGACGATAGTTTTGTTTATGGAATATTTTAAATGAAACTTGATAATTTGTGTATTCATACTTTTGTGGATATCTCCATAGTTGTAATTGTTTTAATCTCCATAGTTGTTATCTTACCACATTTCGCCCAGTTCAACTTTTGGCCTTCTTTAGGTCGTTAACCGCGACGGGATAGGAATGTTGAGTCTTGTATCCGTATTCCCATAGTTGTTGTTTCGCTACGTTGTGACTAACTACTCCTATGGCCTGATTGGTTAGGTTTGAAACTGCTATCGTCAGGCAATACTCATCTCGAACCGTAGTGGTGAAGTTAATAGAGGCGGTTCAACGCCTCTATCTACTAACCGAGGGTTTTGAAGTCCGATCAAGGTTTGATTTTATGGTTTTATAAATTTAATTTTGTGTATTCATTTATTTTGAAGACTGCTTTACTCATCCCAAGAACAATGCAAATAAAACATCAGTTTGCAAAAGAATGAATACATATTACTTACTTGTACTTGAAACGACATTCACCCTGGAGGAGTTGAGTCGGCTTCATGAAGATGCACATCTCGTATCGCTGCGGCCCAAGCCCGTCGATCGGAGGCAAGATCCCGAGTGAGCAACAGCCAGTCACGTCTCCAACGAGACAGGCCATAGATGAGCGGGCCCGAAATAAGCTCAGAGTCGGCTTTGATAGTCCCGAGCCACGTTCTTAGCTGGCCACCGACACGGTTTTTCCAGCCGGGTAGAGGACGTGGGGAGATAGCCTCGTTGCAATATGCATTCAATTTAAAAAAAAAAAAAATGAATACATATTGCAACGAAATCGTAAATAAATATCCAATATTAAAAATATTTGTTTTACTGTGCAAACTCCGTCAATAATGACTGTAAATAGTAAGTTTAACGTGTTCTCACTCACTGACTGTTTAGTCAATACGAACACTTGGCAAGAATAATAGATATACGAAACGACAATTGTCCCAAGAAAAGGTTTATTTTTCTCATAAATTTAATATTAAGAGAATTGGGCAATTATGAAAAGTTAGAAAAAGTTGATTCCAGTAAAAAAAAAAAAAATGGTGCCGATTTGAAAAAGTTTATGGTCAGCTTATATGTCCAAATACAATAAACTTAACGTTCGTTCAGATCAAGTGAATTCCTGCAGACGACGTATCTGGACAACGAAGGCGACAATGGAGGTTCTCCCTCCAAGTCGAAGAAAAGATTAATCAACTGTCGAGGGAAAGAAATTGAACGCTTCGAATTGATAAAATAGATTGAACGAAGAACACCATTCCTCTCTCTCTCAACACAAAACTAGGGTGATAATCCGCGTAATTGTTCAGACTTTGTTGGAATACATAAAGGAATAAATTAGCTTTGCTTGTCGAACGGAAACTTGATATCAGCCCACGTTCTGCTCGGGACAGGCTTCTTTCTAAAGTTGATATGAAGGTGAAGATGCTGACCGACGTTAGTGAAGTAGAAGAAAGGAAGACAAAGCGAAGAAAAAAAGTGAACACTCTGGTACTAGATTAATCCAAAAAATATAAATACAAGAAATACAATGTAGAAAAACTAGAGATACATAAATGAATGACACACACACGTGTGTAGGGGGGGGCGTGTGGTATTCGTTTTATATATCTTCAGTTCTCCACTTTGTATTTCTTGTTATTATTTTTTTCGCATATAAATTGTGTCAATCGCTTTATTGCAAATTAGTGAAATATCAATATTTCACTAAATATACGTCACAAAAAAATGAAAATTGTATCATCAATGGGCTGCTTAAAGGTTAGTTATTTCCCCAAATTTTTAAAAATCCATGCTGTATTCACGAAGTTATAGCATTTTATTTATTATCAAGGAAATTATAATGTCCATCACTTTATTGCAGATCTCTTAAAATGCCAAAATATCAGGCGATTAAAGATTATCGAAAAGCAAATGATATTTGCTGGACTGGAAAAGGATTGGCCATCAAAGATTTAGCCACGGAGCTGGAAAGGGATCCAAGAACATTTTCCAAGGAGAATAGTTTCCCATCTCCCTAGAAAATTTCATCTGTATGCCCTGTATTTAAGAATTCAGGTGATCGCTCATCCCCCTCTCAGTACAGGCCAATAAGTCTCCTGTGCGTCATGAGTAAGTTGCTGGAATCTGTGTTAAATACAGAAGTAATCAACCATCTCAACAAAAATAACCTTCTTAGTGACACTCAATATGGTTTCCGTTCCGCTAGATCTACAGCAGATGTGCTTACAGTTATATCCCATAGGATTAGCAAATCTCTCGACGGAGGCAACCTTTCTAGGGTAATTGCTCTTGACATATCTAAGGCTTTTGATAGGGTATGGCATAAAGGTTTACTTCATAAGATCTCTAGCTATGGTATAGCTGGAAATGTCTTCTCAATTATTAAATCATTTCTCTCTGATAGGTTCATAAGAGTAGTAGTTGAGGGGCAAAAATCAGAAGCCCACAGTATTAATGCCGGTGTCCCTCAGGGGTCCATCCTGGGCCCAACTCTTTTCCTGATCTACATTAATGATCTTCCAAATCACATCCTTACATCATTTGTAGACATTTATGCTGACGACACTACCATTTATGGTAGCACATCTAAGACAGTAAACGACCAAGTTCTTCTTCAATTCTCTCTCCTCTGATCTTGAGCATGTAGTACAATGGGGAAATGAGTGGCTGGTTAATTTTAATTCATCTAAAACCAAGCTTCTCTCTTTACATCATCAACATTCTGATCCACATCTGGCATCAATTGAAATAAATGGCTCTCGTCTTCAGGAGGCCTCAAGTTTTGATAAGCTTCTGGGCTTGACCATTACTCCTGATCTTAAATGGAACAAGTACATCAAATCTGTTACCAAGGCCGCTGGAAAAATGGTGGGATCTTTCTATCGATCCAGTAGATATCTCACTGCTGATGCAATTCTCTATCTATATAAGAGCCAGGTACGTCCAAGGATGGAATACTGTTGCCACATCTGGGCAGGAGCTGCTAGAAAGGACTTGGCCTGCCTTGATAGAGTTCAAAATAGACTTCGTAGCCTCGTAGGAGATGTCCTTTTCTCTTCCTTGCAACCTCTATCTCACAGAAGAGATGTTGCGAGTTTGTCTCTGATGTATCGTTATTTTCATGGAAAGTGTTCGACTGAGCTTCAATCTATGGTCCCCCCTCACCAAACTTTCACAAGAAACACTCTTCTATCTGTAAACACTATCAATAATTCCCCCACTCTTTATCTGTGCCTAAACCTAAACGTAGATTCCATGAACAAAGCTTTTTTATTAGAACTGCACGCCTGTGGAATTGTCTTCCGTTTTCCTGCTTTCCGGCTGATTACAATATGGTTGTCTTCAAGTCTAACGTAAATAAGTTCTTGATGAGCTGTTCCATATAAGTTATCAAATTTAACAAATTTTCATTACTAATGATTATTATATTGTCCAATTTCTATTGTACACTCTTTAACCCTTATCCTTGAGTGGCCTCTTGGCCTTGATAATGTGGTGATACCTATGAAAAAAAAAAGAAAAAGTCCAATGTGAACAAGTTCTAATTGAATCGTCCCCCTAAGTAATCCAAGTTTAAAAATTCCCACTGTTTACTATGCTAAAATCACAATGACTAATGTATACCTATTAACCCTTATCCTCGAGTGGCCTCTGGGCCTTGATAAGTGGTGACACCCTTGTAAAAAAAAAACAAAAACAAAAAAAAACACCAAATCCAGTAAAAAAACGCCATCACGAGAAACCTTTAAAGTTGTGATATTCGGAAAATTCGTAGAGAAGTCAACCGAAACACAAACAGCACCAGTGCTTCCGTTTTGGATCCAGGCAGGCCGAATAATTTTTTTTTACACAGTGATCACCACTTATCAAGGCCCGGAAGCCACTCAGGGATAAGGGTTATTGCAAGTACATTACGTTAGTGTGGAGATTTGATGAAGTGTTTACTTAAGGGGGCGATTCATTAGGAATTTGTTAACGTTGGACTTGAAGACATCCAAGTTGTAGTCAGGTGGGATACAGTGTGCTGAATGAGATTGCAAGGAACATCAAACCTTTTCCAATGCCTCCACTAAGCAAACAGCATAGGGAAACACGAATGGCTTAGACACAGAATTACATGAAAATGGATTCCCAACAGATCCTATTAGGGATAAGGCCCAGGCTACTCTTGACAGTCCGGATAGATGGACCAAAGTTTGAAACCCGAACGGAACTCCGACCCGTTACAGAGTTCCGCGCTAATAAGGGGGTGGAGCTATCATGTTTTGAGCGGGAATCAGTGACGATAAGTTGGTTAGGCCATGCCGATTGCCAGGTATGTAAAGCTTACCAGCAATGCGTGTACAGCCTTTTTGGATAATCATTTGTCGACATGACTACATGACCTACAACTCTCACGTCGCTTTCAGATGATTTTTGTGCATGACAATGTGCCATCCCATTCTGCTTGGGGCGACTGCAGCCTTCCTTGAATCTATGACCTGACCACCGTGTTCTCCAGACCTTAACCCCATGGAATATCTCTGGTCAATATTAAAAATAGGAGTTTATGAGGGAGGAGATCAATTTACTTTAAAAGATACCTTATGGAGGAACATAGTTGACGTTGCTAGAGCCAAAACTCCTGTTAAGATCAAACAATTGACTTCTTCAGGGGACAAAAGATTGTTTTAAGTTATTTTCAAAAAATGGTGGATATGTCGATAAATAATTAATTTATATAGGACCCATACCTCGGATATGCTTTCGTTTATTATTCTTTGACAGAAAAATATAATAAAACTAAATTTTGCAAGATAAGACATTGTGTTTTTCCCTAAACAATATTTTAGAGACCTGCAATAAAGCGGTGGACAGTGAAAATTCCTCGTGAATAGCGCATGAATTTGAATAAAAACTGTGGAAATAACTAACCTTAAAGCAGTCGTTTGCTGATATAATTTTCATTTTGTTGTGACGTATATTTAGTAAAATATTGATATTTTACTAATCAGCAATAAAGCGATTGAAACAGTATATATATATATATATATATATATATATATATATATATATATATATACAAAAATCATTGGCTTGTATTTTGCAACACAGTTTGGCAAGTTAAATTCCTTCAATCTGTTCTTAACTGTAGAAAGAGAGCACTTTTAAACAAAATTACACGAATTTCATATATATATATACATACACATATATCAAGATTAATAATAACTATAAATTATGTTGTATATATATATATATATATATATATATAAGTGAAAGTCTCTGTATGTCTGTGTCTATCTGTCTGTGTTATTTTCCCTAAACAATAACTACAGACTCGAAATTTGATATACAGGTTTGTAATCCGTTTACGAACAGAAATTTGGCTGTTAGGGGGTCAAAGTTCAACGATTTAACCTTTGAGAACTCTACCAAACTCATCCGACAATTTTGGGTATAAACAATTGAAATTTTAGATATCGGTTCCTTGGACATGGATCTAACCTAATAACTTGATTTGACCCCAAAACAATAAATTCTGAGGGGTCATAATAGGGGTAATAGTTTTAAAAAAAACAATGCATTTCTGTATAAAACCTTCGACAGAGGCGATGGATTTTTACAAGATCGGTATCGTTATTCGCCCCTTCAAACGACAAATACCGAAAAATTGGCTAAAAAACATTAATTTCTTCATCCTCAACTGGGCAATTTTCTACAGGGAGGGGGTCGCTTTTTTCGCCAATATTTTCGAAAGTCATACCCTCTTTGCAATTGTCTAGCCTTAATTTAAGCCTACGTCACTTCCTTGTTGATGGTGATCGTAATAGCAAAGACGTCACGTTTTTTTTTCACGTTCTTTTCCTCCTTCGCGCTACAGTTCGAGATTGCCTTCCTACTACCACTTTTTTTTTTATTTAACAGAAACCTCCAAACAATCGGGCAACGCCGGGCACCAATGCTAGTATATATATATATATAGGGCATTGATACGGGAGCGCACAGCACTTTCAAGCGGCCAAAATTGACCGAGCGAAGCACAAGAGAGAATGTAGGAAACAGCAGACCTTGCCACCCAATCATGGGGATCTCTGGATCAGTGAGGTGTGTATGCAGACTCTGTAGTCCAACGCAGGTCTCGTTAGTCATATGAAAGCGCACGATAAGTCCTACCTAACTAATATTCCTGATGAACCAAGTGCAAAAGAAATCCTGACAATTGCACTTAAGGGAACAACGAGAATACTAAAAAGAACTGTCGGTTGGTTTCAATAAAAAGCAGAGCAATGTTGGCAGCTGGTTGGCTCCCCATTACCCAGCGTTACAATCTTCAAATGAAGAAAATTAAAAAATAAAAAAAATACAAGCTCCATTGGTGTTGGTTACATCTAAACAAATGACCGTCAACAGTGTCGTTTCTGTTTGAGGGCGTGCATGTCGCTGACAGTTTATTTTGTTTTGCTTTTCTTTTTTGTGCAACATTTTTCTGTAACAACTTTAAGTCATCATATAAATTTTTCAATCTACTGTCATATATTTTTGTTCAGTAAAATTAAACAAAATAAACAAAGCGTTAACCATCCCGTACCATATATAATAAGCCATAAGTAAAAAAACAAATAAAGAAAAAGGGTGTTATTACATTTTTAGATTATGTCACTTTTACAAATACATTTTTCTCTAATAATTAACATTGTTGCAATGTTGGTATGGCCAGAATACAGGGAGCTGGGATGAATTACAAAGGCGAGCGTGTGAATCAATTATCTAAGTAGATAACTGTTGAATATAAACTTCTGATTCACTTAACACGTAGTCAATAAGTCCTAGGGTGTTACTTGTTCTCTCTCTCTCTCTTTCTCTCTCTCTCTCTCTCTCTCTCTCTCTATATATATATATATATATATATATATATATAAGTAGATTGTAGTTTGCTTGAAGCATTGTTGAAGAAAATTATAAGGTAAAATTAAAAGCCAAGAACAATGCGAGATTTTTTTTTTATAGAGTAAAATTAAATGAAAACAAAAGAAATAAATTTCTTTTTTTTGTTGTTTGTTTTTTCTTTTTCACACAAATTTTAACTCTAAACAACAGTAATTTTTTTTTCTGTTGTATTCAATGGTGTTATTAATCTCAATATATTTCAGACTTATTAGTCCTTTTTCAAGAGAAGACAGCGGAAGAGTGTTCAAAATTGGAAAAGCAGCCGCAGAGTTTGCCACGTGATACCGCGAAATATAGAACAAAAAATGACGTTAGGAGAACGTTAAAATAAATCAGTTGATGTTTGAAATACTTGTTGCGTTTGTGAATCAAGGGAGATGACTATTCAAGCAAGATTTTTTTTTGTTTTTTTTATTATTATTTTAATTATTGTTTTTCTTATGTTTTAAACTTATATTATAAAAGCGGAGCTCAATTCCAGTCTATTGTTTAGTGTGGGAGTATTTTTTGAAATAATTAAAGATTCGAGAATACGAAGTTGACCTACGTTTCTTGAAGAAGCAAGAATGTTGATGTGAAAATCTGGTTCTGAATTAATGCAAGTGCCAATATGTTTATAGAACGACGAAGCAGTAGTGTTTAAGTGCTCTTTAATGCGGTGGTGAAGCAATCTGGTAGTGCTTCCGATGTAAGATGCACTGCATTTAGCGCATTGTAGGTCGTAAACAACGTGGTTCTTAAAGCATAAACCTGTGTGTGATATTGGGCAATTAGAGAGTGAACAAGGGGAAGGTGTATGCGATGGATGTTTTCGGTTGAGCTGTTGTCTTAAAGTAGATCCAGTGTGGATGAGTTGAATGTTGAGTCCCTCGCTGCGGATGGGTTTTCGGATTGAAGATGAGATTTTGTCACTGAGGAAGGGTAGTTTTAGAAAACAATTGTTAGAGAAGGGTCGGGTGTTGCGTTTTTTCTTTTTAAGTGAGGATAGGACCGTATTAGGGTAGCCGTTTAGTGAGAGGGTCTGTAGGAAATTGTTAGTGTGTGTATGTTTGTCGGAGATGTTAGTGCATTTGTCTTGTATGCGTGAGATTTCGGCATGTGCGTAGTTTAGTTTGTCCTTGAGAGGTAGTGCAGATTTGAAATGTACGAAGAGGTGTTTGCTGGCGGGTTTTCTGTAGAATTCAGTGCATATGGCACCATTTTTTTTTATTTGTATTTTAAAATCAAGTAGAGAAAGAGATTCAGAAGAGTCTATAACTTTTACTATAGTAAATTTTAAGTTTGGGTCGGCGTTATTGAATTTGTGGAAAATGTTAATAGCTTCTTCGCGGGAGTATGTGATAATTAAAATGTCATCGATATATCTAGTAAAAAGGAGATAAGAGTAGCAGGTACTAAGGGTGTGTCTTTCGAGTTTGTCCATATAAGCAATGGCAAGAATAC
The DNA here is from genome assembly GCF_053919585.1 of Euprymna scolopes. NCBI lineage: Eukaryota > Metazoa > Mollusca > Cephalopoda > Sepiida > Sepiolidae > Euprymna > Euprymna scolopes. The sequence goes on along the minus strand of NC_136513.1, from coordinate 75,149,012 downwards.
CGGATATACTGGAGCCCATGGGTAGTCCAGATACTTGTTTGAACGTGTTTTGTAGGAAAGTAAAGTAAGTGTTGTCTACTATAATACGGAGGAGTTGTAAGAGATCTCCTGGAGTAATTCCGAAGCATTGTGGGTTTTTAGATGCTATAATGTCTGCCATGAGATTGATGGATGGATGTGCAGGAATGGAGGTGTATAAAGAAACGACGTCTAGGCTAAATGGGTATCTGTATAGTTTGAGTAGATGGTGTGGTAGATCGTTGAGTCTGTTAATTACTTGATTGGAACTACTAACATGGGCTGGGAAGGTAGAGAGTAGAGGTTTAAGTAGGCGGGATATTAACCAAGAGATTTTATAAAGGGGACCGTTAACGCTTGAAACAATGGGGCTGATCTGTGTGTGTGTGTGTGCTATTTTTGTGGGTTTTAATAAGGTGATAAAAGGTAGGTAATTTGCTGTATTTAGTAATAAAATTTAGTCTGTGTTGTTTTGGGAGATTTCTTTTAAAACAAATTTGAGACCATGGCTTGTTAATGTTGTTCTCAATACGAGCAGCAGTGATATTATGTGCTGGGGTGTAAAGGTCGGTATTGGAAAGATGCTCTATAGCAAGGTTGTTATAAGATTCCTGTGATATAACGCAAAATTCTCTGCCCTTATCAGAGGGTAAGTAAACTAAATCTTTGTCTTTAAGGGATTTAAGGGTGAGGTATTGGTTCCTGGTAAGATTGGGGGTAATATGGTGTTGTTCGCGTTCAAGTATTCTGAAGATTTTATGCTTTAACCTTGAAAGTTTTAGATCTAGTGGAATATTATTAGGAGGTGGGTATAAAGGGTGATCAAGCTGAAAAACAGGAAAAGAGGTGTTGTGATTACCTGAGAGGTTGAGGGGGTGTCCTTGTTATCGTGCGGGGCGAAAGCGTGCAGCCATTTAAGGTGGTAAGCAGGTTTATGCTTTAAGAACCACGTTGTTTACGACCTACAATGCGCTAAATGCAGTGCATCTTACATCGGAAGCACTACCAGATTGCTTCACCACCGCATTAAAGAGCACTTAAACACTACTGCTTCGTCGTTCTATAAACATATTGGCACTTGCATTAATTCAGAACCAGATTTTCACATCAACATTCTTGCTTCTTCAAGAAACGTAGGTCAACTTCGTATCCTCGAATCTTTAATGATTTCAAAAAATACTCCCACACTAAACAATAGACTGGAATTGAGCTCCGCTTTTATAATATAAGTTTAAAACATAAGAAAAACAATAATTAAAATAATAATATAAAAAACAAAACAAAAAACCTTGCTTGAATAGTCATCTCCCTTGATTCACAAACGCAACAAGTATTTCAAACATCAACTGATTTATTTTAACGTTCTCCTAACGTCATTTTTTGTTCTATATTTCGCGGTATCACGTGGCAAACTCTGCGGCTGCTTTTCCAATTTTGAACACTCTTCCGCTGTCTTCTCTTGAAAAAGGACTAATAAGTCTGAAATATATTGAGATTAATAACACCATTGAATACAACAGAAAAAAAAATTACTGTTGTTTAGAGTTAAAATTTGTGTGAAAAAGAAAAAACAAACAACAAAAAAAAAAGAAATTTATTTCTTTTGTTTTCATTTAATTTTACTCTATAAAAAAAAATTCTCGCATTGTTCTTGGCTTTTAATTTTACCTTATAATATATATATATATATATATATATATATATATATATATATATATATATATATATATGTTTGTTTGTTTATGTATCCTTTGATATAATCAGTTTATATTTGCAAGAAACTATCGATTGTTATTCCAGTATTTATCAACTGGTACAACTATCTCCGAGGTATTCTTATGTATTAGGACCCTACGCTGGAAGGTAGAGATTATGTAAACTAGTAGAAATTTTGAGAGTGTTTCGTTAAGTGTATGTCGGCACGGCCAGGCACAGAATGGAAATAGACTGAATGCATCCAGCGCTCCTGAACGGGGAAATATATGGTGAATTATTGTTATTGTTATCTGTGTTAGTGTCATTATATTTCCTGGGTGAGATTTGATAGCCTTTTAAGGAAAACTGCAAGGCAGCAGTAGGATTTGAAGTCAGAGTTCCCATCTCTTAGCCTTTTGCTGCGATAAGGCCCACAAGGCAGTGGTGTTTGATTTTGGGGTTGGTTCCTCTAGTCTTCCCCCAACCAAGGACACCCACAAGACAGTGGGGTAAAGGTTGGTAGTGTGTCAGGGCATGTCCATATCTGTGGGCCATAATGTACTACCTCTGGGGTCCCCTACTACTCCGAGATTTCCTACAAGTTTAGCCTGGGGCCGCAAGGCACCCAGTTACCAATGATGGAGAGGCTATGTACTGGCAGGGAAGACATGCATAGCTGCTCCCTTTTCACCACGAAGTTAGCCAGCGGTGTTAGCTTGAAGCGAGAAGGCATGCAAGCATAAACTTGACGCTAACTAATGCCTAACTCACTAGACGCATCACATCCCCCTGACAGATTAAGAATCCAAACGCACACACAAAAGAAAAGAAAAGGCGTAGTAGCGGACACGATAGAGCGACTGTTAACCTAACTGAGATTACTTTCAGCCAGAAGCTGCGGCCTCCTCTGCTGCCAGTCCTCGCGTGGTCGCTCCACTGGACATGAGCATTGGAGGTTCAGAGGGTGTCTATCTAATGCGCAACAGATACTGCACCTAAACTGGGCAAGCAAGTTTGGAGCCAAGGTGGAAAGTCTTGTGGTGATGGAGTGAGACTACGCCAACACCGAGGGATAAAGCAGTAAGCCCCCCACGAGTCATCGTCAAGATTGACGGACTGCATGATGATGATGATGAGTGTTGTTATTATTATTAGTTAAGAAACAAATAAGTTTATAAAAACAATATTTGACACCATTTGTTTTGGTTTTAGAAATAAGAATAACATTAAGAAAGAAAATGATAAAGAAGGAAAATAGTCGGAATACAGAAACTAAAGCAGAAACCGTTTAATGTTGAACTATCACTTCTACTACTACGACTACTACGACTACGACTACTACGATAACTACTACTACTACTATTACTACTAAAATAATAATAATAATAATAATAATAATAAGAAGAAGAAGAAGAAGAAGAAGAAGAAAAAGAAAGATATGGGTGTCATGATCATTAGGCGCTCCCTGGGCAGACAGCATGAGGGGACCCGGTCGTCATCCTGCGAATGCTGGCCCACTTTCTAATTTCAGAAATGCAAGTAACACAGACGCTGGACAGGTAAGTATAACCTCTGATTTCAGAGATCAAAATGATACCGACGAAACACAGCACAGACAAGATAACCATCAAAAAAGAAAAACATGAAGGAACAAATGGACAACGAAAGAGAATAGACTTGTAATTGAATGCTATTATAGAAGCCACCCTAAATATAAATATGGAGGTAAAAGAATGGAAGAGCTATGGGACGGTCTATGACTACCATACGAAAGAACGAAGAATTGCAGACCAAGCAAGACTGATGCTCGAGAGAGGCTGGATCTCAAACCTGGAACTAACAGAAATACAGCAAAAATAAATGAAATTGGGTATGAAACACCCCCCTCTGGAACCGTATGAGTAGAAGCTCACAAGTTGAAGCCCCACAAGTAAAACCACCAGAGGTGGAGAATCTGCGAATACTGGACTTCTACTAACGTAAAAATTGAAAACAATGAAACAGAGCTAACAGAGGATGAAGCAGATGAAATAGAAAACAATTCATGAACGAGGAAAAAAAACCTATCATCGTTAAGGAACAAAGAGCAGAAGAAATTAAAAACGGAAACAGTGGAGGTTAACAAATCACAACAGATACAATCACAGCCTTAAACAATTTAATTTACGCAGGCGCCAAGTTGGTAAGTATGAAGTTCAAATCAGAAAAATAGCTGTAGAAAGATGAACCGACAAAACCGGGACTGAAAACCAGGCTGGAAACGCACTTCAACAAACACAAAAAGAAACCAAAACGATAACCAAGAAGAAAACGACGTGGAAAAGATGGAAAATTGGAAATGTGACTAACAAGGAGAAGCTAAACAAGAAACAAGAATAACAAAATAGAAGCAAAAGAATCAGGATTGAGACGATATAGATACAAATCTGAACAATGCAAGCAAAACAGGACATTTGAAAACAAGGAGAGCCAATTCTACCAAAATGTGAACGGATGAAACACAAAAAAACAGAACGACTAAACCTGACAGAAACAAAACTCTACCTGAGTAAGATATGGGAAGAATGACTGGATTACAATAGAAATGCCGAATGGTTGAAAGACATGTAAGAAGAGTTACAACAAATCGAAGAAGGAACAGTGAATGAAATCAACAAGGAAGAAAACCATAAGAAAAAATGGCAAACTGGATAACACCAGGGCACGACGGGATACACGCATACTGGTTCAAAAAATTACAATATAAATGAAAAGCTAACTCAAAACCATAGAAGATTTAGGGGAACCTGGGGCAAAATGTGATAGCGGGGTAAAACGAGACACCACAGATAACTGAAACAGAGAGAGAGAGAGAGAGATCGAGAGAGATAGAGAGAGAGAGAGAGAGATCACGTGATAACGCCTTGCCGCCAACGTCTACCATTGTTTTATTCAGCCCCATACATCAAAAAGGGGTAAGTATTCAAAAATTATCTATTTTGATCTATTTTTATGGTTCTGCTGAAATCGTGTTTTTCCGTAGCCTGTCAAGTAGGAAATGGGCAAATGACGGCTGTGCAGGTCTAGACGAATGTAACAAGACCCCAATCTTCATTTGTAAGCTCTGTGACTTATTCAGACCAAGATCCGTCTCGTTTTGTCCCAAGCATGGGGGAAAACGGGACAATACAGTTAGCTGAATCTGTATTTCTTTTGAAAATAATTTCTCATCTTTTTGTTGTTGTGGCATTGTTTTCCAATACTTTGAATGTTCAGTACACAGAATATGGTTTATATGTCAATGCTAAATTTGACTCAACAGTTCCTTTTTCCCTTAAGTATCTCGTTTTGCCCCACGTTCCCCTATACAAGAAACAAACGGGCCAGATTGAATGACAAAAGGTAGAATCACACTGCTGCAGGACACAGAGAAAGGGACCACTCCCACCAACTATAGGCCTATCACGTGATTACCCACGATGTGGAAAATACTAACAGCAAAACTGAGGGAACAAATCTACCACTCCCTGATTAATCGTGGACATCTTTTCAAGGAACAAAAAGGATGTCAAAAAAGATCCTGAAGGAGGTAAAAAGAAGGAGAAAGAATTTAGCCATGACGTGGATCGACTACAAAAAGTGTACGACAGGATCCTCCAAGCATGGATAATAGAATGCTTTAAAATGTATAAAATACCTAGCAGGATCATCAACGTGATTGAAAATGAAATGAGAACATGAAGAGTTTAACTGACATCTGACAGTAATTTGCATACAAAGAGGCATCTTCCAAGCAGATTCATTATAACCATTTAGTATGGGAAAGTGCACACTAGTAGCTATAAGAAAGGGAAAACTGGAAACGACAGAAGGCATGGAACTACTTAACCAAACGGAAATGAGGGCACTAGGAGAACAAACGCCTATAAATACTTGGGGTTTCTGGAAGTAGAAACCGTCAAAGCAACGGAAATTAAAAAGAGAATTGGAAAGGAATACTTCAGAACAAGAAAACTCCTGGAAACTAAATTATATAGCAGAAACCTAATAAAACGTATCAATATATGGACAGTATCACTAATAAGATACCCTGGGCCGTTCATAGGGTGGAATAAAGAAGAACTGACAACTTGAGCAAAAAAAACAGGAGATCCATGACCATGAACAATGCACTACACTAAAAAGACGATGTTGACCGACTCTACGTGAAAAAGAAAGACAGTGAGAAAGGACTGGTTCGACAAAATTGTCTGTGAGATGGGTATATATGCTGATGACACCACGCTCTATAACAGGCACGAAAGGAAAACAAATGAACACATATCTAAAGAAATGGCAGAAACACTAGAAGATGATCTCCGATCTGTAGTGGAATGGGGACAAAAATCGATGGTCACATTCAATGCTGCCAAAACAAAACTCGTTTCCTTCAATAATTACAGGAAACCTTCTCTACCACCAATAGCAATACCCAATGACTCTTTATCTGAAAGTACATCTTTTAGGCTCCTCGGCCTAACGTTCACAGGAAACATGAGTTGGAACAATTAAATTGAGAGTATTGCCAGGACCGCTGCGAAGAAGGTAGGTTGTCTCTACCGTGCTAGAAAGCTACTAACGCCCGAAAGTATCCTGTACCTCTATAAGGCCACCATTCGCCCATGTATAGAGTATTGTTGTCATATTTGGGCTGGTGCATCTGCCACTAGTCTCTCTTTCCTAGACAAGGTTCAAAAGAGAGTCGCCAACCTGATAGGTCCTGAATTGTCAACTAAGCTTCAGCCACTGTCCTATCGACGAAATGTTGCATCCCTCTTCCTGTTCTACAAGTACTTTAACGGTGAATGCTCTGACGAACTGCAAACACTTGTATCCCCTCGATGTAAATACCCCCGACAAATCCGACAAGCAGCTAAATCCCATCCCTTCACAGTAGAGATCCCCAGATGTAAGAGAGCCTCCTACTCCATTAGCTTAATCCCAAGAACCGCTAGATTTTGGAATTCCCTACCGGGTCCCTCCTTTCCCGACTGTACTGACATGCAGAAGTTCAAGTGTAACGTGAACCGACATCTTGCTACCCAACTCCCTACATAATACCCTTGATGCGTATGTCTCTGATTGTAGTCCCTTACATCAAAGTGGCACTGTACCTTGTTTGGGGTGAAAATGTAATTTAAAAAAATAAATAAATAAAAAATAGAAGACCGTGTGAATGACACCAAAAAGAACTAGGAAAATACATAATGCAGAACATAAAGGATAATTATGGCAGAAAGAGAGACACTGAAAAAATCAACAAAACAGAAAACAGAGAGACAAAGACTAAGATTAGAAAAGAAAAACGAAGAGAGAAACAACTACACGGGATATTCATAAGGATGACAAAAGATAAGAATAACGAAAATACTTGGACGTGGATGTGAAAAGGACACGTAAAACGAGAAACTGAATTTCTAATAACTGCAGCACAAGATAACTCATTAAGAACCAACCATATCGAAGCAGAGATCTACAAAACACAAGAAAACAGCAAATGCAAACTCTGCGGACAAGGAGATGAGCGATAAACCATATAGTAAGCGAATGCAGCGAACTTGCTCAAAAGGAATACAAGAACAAGCACGATTAAGTGAGAAGAGTAGTACACTTATGCGCTCAACTGCATCTCAAACGCACAGACAAATGGTACAAAGATAAGCCAGCAACAGTACTTGAAAATGAAAATTACAAAATCATCTGAGAAATGGACATACAAACTGATAAACCCATCCAAGCAAGAATAACGGATGTCGTAATGATTAACAAGAAAGAAAAATCCTGTAAAATTATAGATTTAGTTGTATTAGCTGACCACAGGGTGAATATCAAAGAAAATGAGAAATGGTGCAAATACACAGAGCTAGCCAGAAAGCCAAAAGGAATATGGATGATGAAGAAAATCAAGATAATACCTATAATAGTAGGAAAATTAGGAACAATTCCGAAAAACTTAAAACAAAAAAAGGATGGAAGAAATTGGAATCATAGGAATGACTGAAAAGATACAACGAATAACAATAATAAAAACAGCTGAAATATTAAGGAAAACCATTAGATACGAAGACTAAAACACATGAACTACATGAGTGTGCTAGAAAAACTGCTGCAGAGGTAAAACATGAAGAAGCGCTACATGAAATCACGAATATTGAAGTTGCATATCTATAAGTTCTCTATCGGCTACCCCATACTCTCATTGCGCTCCCACAAAAAGAGTGAGGCCAAAAAGTCGGGAAGGGTAAAGGAGGATGGAAAGTCCAAGAAGTAAGCCCTGACCAGACCTCCACTGGACAAGATCGAAGAGAGTTGGGACCTTGGGAAGGCTCATTTTTACTCCAATTCTAGTGGAGACCATTAGCCGTAACCAACGAGAAATCAATGGTGATCGGCTGTTGCGATAACACAAATTCATTTGCAAATGTTTTCGAAAGAGATGGAGAGTACTGGAAATCTAGGGATACTTGTTCTCACTCAGCTTCCACGGAACACCGCAGAGATTTTTTCAAGAAGAGATGTTTGATGACCTGTGTGAAAGCTCCTTGTGAGCCGTCAATAATAATAATAATAATAATAATAATAATAATAATAATGCAATGGAAGTTAAATAAAAAATAAGGGACCTGAAACTATAAGACATTTTATCTTATACTAACAGTACCCACTAATCGGCGTTGCCCGGTGGAAGCGTGCCCCTTCCGTGAAAAAAATTAAAGTGCGGTTGTTGTTGTTGTTGTTGTTGTTGTTGTTGTTGTTGTTGTTGTTGTTGTTGTTGCTGCTGCTGCTTCTGCTGCTGCTGCTCAACAAGACACCCCCAACTCCTATATGGCTATTGAGCAAGCCCCAGCCATTAAAAATAAATGTTAATAAAAAATACCAGCGGGGGTAAAAATAAAATGAAAAAACTAGACACAGTAGTCAGCCCAGGTGGAGAGATGTAAAAAAAAAAAATGTTTTAAACGGAGGCAGGCAGGGAATCTGTATAGCGAATGATGAAAGGAACAGTTAAGAAAAAGCCATCCGTTTAGCTGTTGAGAGAGAGAGAGAGAGGGCGAGCGAGAGAGAGAGAAAGACAGAGAGACTAAGTCTATAATTTTTTGGCGGACTAAAAAACAGGAAATACTTTATATTTATATAGAACAGTTATGGTAGTCTATCCATTTGGATGACGACGTCTTCATCTTTGTTTTTTTGTTGTTGTTGTTTTTTTTTTTTTTTTGTTTTTTTTTGTATTGACTCCGTTGATGCTCGTGAAACCCGATGCGTGATCTACACTGATCGCACAGATAGAGCAGAGGAAGACAGGCTTTGATGGTGAGTGGCCGTCGATCGTCAGTGTCTCAGTGTGCGACGCTGCGTAGCTATTCGCTCATGCTCGTTGTTGAAAAAGGCCATATATATATATATATATATATATATATATATATATATATATATATATATATATATATATATATATATAAGGTATCAGGCTCGGTTGATACTACATGAAATACTGCGAAGACCAAGGAGGGCGATCACTAATCAGACCTCCAATGAAAAAGTAAAAAGAGGGGTTATTGCCACAAAAATTTCAGTGATGGATAATGGTCATTGCGAACGAGAAATAAATGGAAAGCGGCTGTTGCGAAGTACAAATTCATTAGCAAATGTTATCGAAAGGGGTGAAGAGGACAGAATATTTGGATAGACTGGTTGTCATCCAGAGTTCGAGGAACCCCACTGGTTGTTTTGTTAGTGAGCTATCTGTCTTGATAATCTATGTGAGAACTCCTAGTGAGTGAATAATAATAATAATAATAATAATAATAATAATAATAATAATAATAATAATAACAATAACTAGCGGTACCTGTGGAAACTCCACACGGGGACTCATTCATATGTAATATATTGATGTTGGCATTTTGTAGATGTTCAGCGTAAATGAAGATGCTCTGATATTATTGTACCTATTTACTATGCCTCCCCACGGGACAGAGTTAGACACCAGGGTCGTTTTTTTTTCTCCACGTTAAAAAACGACCCTGGTGTCTAACTCTGTCCCGTGGGGAGGCATAGTAAATAGGTACAATAATATCAGAGCATCTTCATTTACGCTGAACATCTACAAAATGCCAACATCAATATATTACATATGAATGAGTCCCCGTGTGGAGTTTCCACAGGTACCGCTAGTTATTGTTATTATTATTATTATTATTATTATTATTATTATTATTATTATTATTATTATTATTATTCACTCACTAGGAGTTCTCACATAGATTATCAAGACAGATAGCTCACTAACAAAACAACCAGTGGGGTTCCTCGAACTCTTGTAGCTCTTTTGTTAAAACTGCAAAATATTTATCGAGGCTAGCAGGTACGCCCTGCGTAGCCCGGTCGTAAAATATACTTAAATATGTGAAAAAGAAAAAAAAAGCATATATATATATATATGAGAAAACAGTTAATAAAATATGTTAATAAAAACACTTTAAAATGAGTTTAAAACATATTTAATCTGAAAAGGAAACACTAGATAAATGGATAGTCCTTAATCCGCGGAGTTTCGAAGAAATACTTTCCTTCTCATCAGAGGGTAGGAATTAGCAAAATGCGGGATCGGGTTTTGCATGCAGAAGTATTTGATGAAACAACAAGTAAGTCAAAGATCTTACTTGAAAACAAAAAAAGTGAAGCAGAAGGAATATGGTGAAGAAAAAGGTGATTACACATGAATGGATAGTCTGGTGGAAGATAAAAAATCCAATGACGGTAAAATCCAAATGTATAACTTCAAGAAAGTTAAAAGACTTTCCATTTGTACAAGTAAAATCCAAGGAAATCGCGTAATTGGAAGGAGATGGTCCATAATAATCCGAAGGCAGAAATCCATGGAAT